>NC_088418.1:47248904-47273904 GCF_034236695.1 Oncorhynchus nerka | reverse complement strand
ACATTTACAATAAAACCAGAATGCCTTCTGAAGCCATAATACCCTTTTCCATATGTAAACACATCTACACATAAACACATCTAGACATAAACACATCTACACAAAACATCCCTCCTCCGTCTCCCTGGCCTGATCCCCATCCTCACACAATGGACTCATGATAGATGTTTCAAAGAGATTGTTTTATAGGTAAATTGCTTTTCTGACAGCGTATCGGAACAGAGAGATTAATACTACCCAACAGGCAGCATCTTCATAACACAGCCACAGGGAGACATATTGGAGAGATGATATCCAAGAGTCATTTAATTTCCTCTGGGAGACAGAACTATTATTCTCACCCCTCTCTCTCTCTCTCTCTCTCTCTCTGTCTCTTGCTCTCTCCATCTATCTGTCTCTGTCTCTCTCGCAATAAACCCATCACTCATGTTGAGTTATCTTTCCATAACTATCTCTGTACATGAAGATTCATATGACACTGGAAACAATCTGTTCTTACTAATTAATAACCACGTGATGTTTCGTGCCTACTGAACACGACAAATGATATAATCCTTTTCACGCTATAATGCCAACTCAAACTGTACTACCACAGTTTGGGTTGGATATTTAACGGCTCATGTCGTACAGTACCCGTGTTGCCGTCGTTGTTGATGGTGGTGGTCTCTGGGGTGTTCTTCTCCCAGCCCTCCAGCTGCAGGCCCTGGTACTCCACCCGGACCTGGGTGAACGTCTCGTCGATGTCGACGGGTGACTGACGGGCATTGTTGCACGCCGGGTACCTCTTACCCCAGATCTTCTGGTTCAACTGGCCTGAGAAGGAAAAACACAGAGAGGACGAATGGATCAGTAGTACCGAAGATGGGAATGAGATGGCAAACTGCGATTTGGAGTTGACTTCACAGTGCAGGCAGCAGGAAGTGTAGCTGAACAACTCCCACACAACCCTGCAGGGAGAACGGCTTTAAAGGAAACACTTTATAGAGGTCAGCTACAGTAGAGTATAAACATGTTTAGTATTTGTTCCCTGCTGCAAAACATACTTTTTTTTCTCTCCATTTAAATAATCCCTCAATATCCATTGTGATGAAAAGTCCTGCAATGACCAATCCTCATAATCCTCAAGTGAACCCCAACTGTGTTTAAACACAGCACACACAGAATCAGCTCTACTGCGTCTCCCTCTAGTCCAGCAGATGAGGAGTTAATTGAGCAGATGGCCTGAGTTTGTCACAAATGGCTGGACAGGTAGCATGCAGATTTAGGAACTTCATTTGATCACCGTGTTGCAGGATAAATGACAGAATATGCAGGAATCGCTCTGCCATTTCCTGGTTGCTAAAACTCGAGTAGTTTATGTGACAAAATAAGCTAGTATAGTGTAGAGAATCATTGTACCATCTAAACCGCTGTGAAATATATTTTCCATAACCAAAAATATTGTATTTTCAGCTGTTTGAAGGTAGTGTACAAAACCCAAAGTAAAAGATGCAAAGACAAAACTTGGGAATGGAAAGCATAGAAATAGCACACATAGAACAGATCTACCACTTCTTAGACTTCTTTCAATGAGAATGCCAGATCTATAACTCACATTTCTATGTGAATTTGGTCGGGCCATTTGTAATTTCCACTTTGAAATGTCAGACTTTGAAAAAAAATGATCAACCTCTACAAACATGTCCATTAATTATAATCTACATAGTAAATCACATTTTCTGTTGCTGGCAGATTATTTTCCTGCTGTAGCAAACTGTCTCAAATGAAGATCCTACATTTGTACATGCAGTACATCATATACAGTACAGCGCCTGCAGTAAGTACATCCATGCAGTTAGCCATATGTACAGTATGCTAGCATACATCCACATTATACTGTACTGTGAGTATTATGATATTCCCTGCTGAGTCTCTGAGATGCCTGCTGACCCAGAGCAGGGTGGGAGGAGCATGTTGCTGTAAAAGAGTAATGAGTCGGTTGTTGTTGTCTGAACTCAGAGACATTAGCATGAGAACGGCCAGGCTGAGGCTGCACACTGAGAGGAGAGGGGGAAAGACTTCATTATCACCTCTTCCTCTCCCCAGTGTCCTAAAAAAGACTGTGTCTCTCTCCCTCCGCCCTCCCTCACAATAAATACTCTATCTCCCTGTGTGCTGTGTGAACGAGTGTGAGAGTGAGAGAGAGATAGTGTCTTCCCAGCAGCTTTCTCTCTCTCTCGCTCAATTTAAATTCAATTTAAGGGCTTGATTGGCATGGGAATGTTAACTTTGCCAAAGCGTTGTGAAATATGTAATAAACAAAAGTGAAATAAACAAAAACAAAAAAATTAACAGTGAACATTAACAGTAAACATCCCTCCCTCCCTCCCTCCCTGCCCTCCCTCCGTCCCTGCCTCCCTCCCTCCGTCCCTGCCTCCCTCCCTCCCTGCGTCCCTCCCTGCTTCCCTCCCTGCGTCCCTCCCTCCCCGCCTCCCTCCCTCCCCCTCCCTCCCTCCCTCCCTCTCTGCCTCTCTGCGTCCCTCCCTCCGTCCCTGCCTCCCTCCTCCCTGCTTCCCTCCCTCGTCCCTCCCTCCCCGCCTCCCTCCCTCCCTGCCTCCCCCTCCCTCCCTCCCTCCCTGCTTCCCTCCCTGCGTCCCTTCCTCCCTGCCTCCCTCCCTCCCTCCCTGCCTCCCTCCCTGCGTCCCTCCCTCCCTCCCTGCTTCCCTCCCTGCGTCCCTTCCTCCCTGCCTCCCTCCCTCCCTCCCTGCCTCCCTCCCTGCCTCCCTGCGTCCCCCTCCCTCCCTCCCTGCCTCCCTCCCTGCTTCCCCCTCCCCACCTCCCT
This sequence comes from Oncorhynchus nerka, assembly GCF_034236695.1. Lineage (NCBI taxonomy): Eukaryota > Metazoa > Chordata > Actinopteri > Salmoniformes > Salmonidae > Oncorhynchus > Oncorhynchus nerka. Next base: position 47,271,083 of record NC_088418.1, on the reverse strand, counting down.
CCCTCCCTGCCTCCCCCTCCCTCCCTCCCTGCTTCCCTCCCTGCGTCCCTCCCTGCCTCCCTTCCTCCCCGCCTCCCTCCCTCCCTGCCTCCCCCTCCCTCCCTCATTTGAACTCCACTGGCTAATATCCCAGTAGAATGAATACAGAGTCATCAAAGGAGGTCAGGTGCTAAAGATAAGAGTTTATCAGGCATGACCGACATTCATAGCCATTTATGGGGTCAAATCATTTCCCTCTGAATTCAGCCGTATTGCCATTGTGAGTTGAATGACAGTTTACTGCGTTGGTGACAGACGAGAGTGGCTTCTGGCTGTGCCACTTAAATGATCTGTGGGACAGCAAGGAGTGTGCCTGTCAATTTGGTGTGCAAGTGTGCATGCGCATGTGAGTGTGTGTGTAGGCTGGGAAAGAGTTTGACTCTTTATTTGGTGTGTGTGTTTGTGCATGCCTGCATATGTGACTGTGTGCCTGAACATGTGTGTGTGTGTGTGTGCTTCTCCTATGCTGGCAGCAAAGTGAAAAGGGGCTGTCAGGTGCTTCTGGGGGCCTCATCTGGCATAAATGCCATGACACAACACTGCTGCTACACTCACAAGATGCTACCATGGCAACAAGGTGCTGCAGAGGTTCGGAGGAGAGTTAAGTGCCAGGAGCAACACGTATTCTGTCAGCCATACCAGGAACACACACAAAGGAGCTGTCCCCCATTACATTGCTCTACTTTTAAACCGAGTTCTCAAATGACAGATGATTGACATCCCAGTACACTATGTGACTCACATGTAATGACTGGTCTTTTAGTGAGTCAGTCTTTATATTAGAGGAGAAGAAACGTGGTGTTCTGTTACTCTGAAAGGTTGAATGTCCCTGGGGACCAAGACAGCCAACTTCTGACTCACACACACACACACACACACACACACACACACACACACACACACACACACACACACACACACACACACACACACACACACACACACACACACACACACACACACACACACACAGACAGACAGACAGACAGACAGACAGACAGACAGACAGACAGACAGACAGACAGACAGACACAGAAACATACACACACAGACACACATACAGAAACACCGCACACAGCCACACACACAGACACACCACACAGGCACACCACATAGGCACACCACATAGGCACACCACACACAGACATACCACACACACACACAATCACACACACCGCCACACCACACACACTCAGCTACCTCTTTGTCCTCCCAATAAAGAAATCATCACGACTTACCAGCAGTCAGTGACAGTTCTTTAAATGGTTAAAGAAAGAGGGTAATCCCCTTGTAATAGGGCTCAGTGGAGCAGCACTGACATTTTGGAGATGTGTCCAACTTGTCAAAATAAATAACAGATCATCACTTAGCATATCGCTATCAGGCAACTCTCTCTGTTTTCTGTTTTGCAAAGAGTTTTATAGGAGGAAAGACATATAATAAAGATAAAATAACCTGTTGTTCATCCTCCAACATCTCACAAACAGCATCTGTTATTGGTTGTCTGATAGATCAAGCCTACTTTCCTGTCTTGCATCTTGTAGAATACAGCATGAACATTCTTCACTCTAGCTTTGCCCTTTAATGTGAGAAAACATGGGCAGCAAGGAGAGTGGATTCAAGCAAATTAATTCATGTATTATGTATGTTAGGATTTTGCTATGCAAACACACCATCCATGTGTGTGTGTGTGTGTGTGTGTGTGTGCGTGTGTGTGTGAGGGTGTACTGTTCCTCCACCCCCCATCTGTCGACTCTACTAGAGGTCCTCAGTCAGTGTAATGATGCCCTGAAACACATCACCATCCAGCATGACTAAGTCTCTTCCTGGGTCTCTTGAGTCCTGCTGCATTGTGACCTTAGCTGGGCCGGAGAGGGAGAAGGGAGCGGGGGCAACTCAACCCTTACCTCACCACCAACCTCAGCAGCTCTAGGACAGGAGGGGGAGAAGACGGCTGGAGACAACTGGAGCAGAAACAACACTAACTAACGACTGCCTGTATGACTAAGAAAGCAGAGCTGGAGTAAGTCAATGAGGTGGTGGTTAACAGCCCGTTAAGAGATGTCAGATGCTGATGGAGAGGCTGCAGTCTGTACTGAATGTGCATTATGCCGGCCAGTGTGTATGTGTAAGACTGCCCTGTGTTAGCCCGCTGAGCATTAGCTTGGGGGAGCTAACGCAAGTCTTCAGGTCTCAGGCGAGGTTAGTCATCACGCAAGCCAACTCCGTTACATGTTGATGGAGAAGAGAGCTGGATAATTTATTCTGTCCCTTGTGTTAGAGCCCAGCAGAAGGAGAAAGAGGCAGACAAAGAGTGAGGGTAGTGTAGGGACACACAGGCCCTGTAGCCATGAGAAGGAGATCAGAGAGTTTACACAGGCAGGAAATGGGCTACTGTGGTGGCTGGGGACCCTGTCTCGCGTGGCCTACACTGGGGCCTGGAGTTATCAGAGGATAGAGACTACACACTCACACTGGCAGATGGAGACGGGGGAAATGGGGGTTAACGGATCATAGGGACCCCCTGGGGAGAGGGGTTAACGGGTGGATACCGTGGATTTGTACTGTATCAACTTTGGAAACACAAACAGTGGCAGAGCACGCAAGGATACACAGTCTGAAAAACAACACATATATGAACAAATATGAACACAGAACCTGACATTCAGTATATACAGTTTATCACCTATGTGATTGTGATAGTCTGCCTGTACCAAGATAAATCCATTAGCTCACACTGTCTGTTTGACATTCAAATGTTTACAGAGAAATTACATTTCGTACTCCAACTCAGGGGAATCCTGACAATCTAATGAATGTTCAGTATAATATAAATCATACCAATGGATCTCAAAAGTAAAGAGCCACTTAATGGGAGTGCAACCTTGAGCCAAAACATTCTGAGCAAATGCTGTTGCATACTCCAAGAGGATTGCATATTCCGTAAAGGCTACCAGCATTAAAGCTTAAAAGCTAGCTACCATATGGTAACGTCCGAGAAGGTTTTATCTCCCTTTTTCTCTCTCACTTCCTCTTCACGTTTTCCGTGTTTCTGTCTCCATAGGTATTTTTCTCTATTCTCTCTCTCTCTCTCTCTCTCTCTCTGTCTTTCCCCATTTCTCCGTCTCCATACTGTGCGCTGTGCCTCACAATGAGGTGTGCGCTTTCACATGTTAATTCTCTTCCTCACGGCTCAGTACCTCATACTGACAGCACACTCACTACTGTTATATCACGGGCTGATAAACAAGTCTGCTCCACAACACACACAAACACACACACACACACACACACACACACACACACACACACACACACACACACACACACACACACACACACACACACACACACACACACAGACAGACAGACAGACAGACAGACAGACAGACAGACAGACAGACAGACAGACAGACAGACAGACAGACAGACAGACAGGCAGGCAGGCAGGCAGGCAGACAGACAGACAGACAGACAGACAGACAGACAGACAGACAGACAGACAGACAGACAGACAGACAGACAGACAGACAGACAGACACACACACGCACACACTCATGCACGAACAAAGGCATACACATGCAAGCAGAAATAAAGGCACACACATGCACACAAACACACACACACAACACACACTTGAGCCCTGCAGTCTCTCTCCCGTCTCTCTGGGACTCAGCTTGTTGTGACGGGGCCCTGAACTTTGAGAGCAGCAGAGTGGAAAATGTAAAGTATAACGCCTATTACCAAACAAGCAGAATTGTTTCTTATCTGAATACAAATTGACAGAGAGAGTGTAATGAAATGAAGTCAAGCAATTTGGGACGATGGATGGAAATCACAAAAACGACGGTACATGAAAGAAAATGCCTTTCATGCCTGAAAATACGTTTTGCGGACTATTTTAACGTGACTGGCCCTTAGAGCAATTGAACACCCTCAATTTCCCTCAACCAGAACACAGTTAGATTTGAACAAGCTAGACCAGTCAAGTCAGGTCTATCTCACTGATGGAGCAATCCCTCCTGGTAAGGGTTTAGGACATCTGAGCTTAATCCCCTACGTCTGTCAGCATGTGGAGAAAAGACCGGCAGTGCTGGTTGTGTTGAGCAGGTTTAACATTAGTGCACTAGTCAGGGCTGAGGTAGCGTATGACACTATTTTAACAATATAGTCTGCAGGGTTCGCATTATGCAGTCGTGGCCAAAAGTTTTGAGAATGACACAAATATTAATTTTCACAAAGTCTGCTGCCTCAGTTAGTTTGATGGCAATTTGCATATACTCCAGAATGTTATGAAGAGTGATCAGATGAATTGCAATTTATTGCAAAGTCCCTCTTTGCCATGCAAATGAACAGAATCCACAAAAAACATTTCCACTGCATTTCAGCCCTGCCACAAAAGGAGCTCACATCATGTCAGTGATTCTCTCGTTAACACAGGTGTGAGTGTTGACGAGGACAAGGCTGGAGATCACTCTGTCATGCTGATTGAGTTCGAATAACAGACTGGAAGCTTCAAAAGGAGGGTGGTGCTTGAAATCATTGTTCTTCCTCTGTCAACCATGGTTACCTGCAAGGAAACATGTGCCGTCATCATTGCTTTGCACAAAAAGGGCTTCACAAGCAAGGATATTCCCGCCTGTATGATTGCACCTAAAATCAAACATTTATCGGATCATCAAGAACTTCAAGGAGAGCAGTTCAATTGTTTTGAAGAAGGCTTCAGGCCGCCCAAGAAAGTCCAGCAAGCGCCAGGACCATCTCCTAAAGTTGATTCAGCTGCAGGATCGGGGAACCACCAGTACAGAGCTTGCTCAGGAATGGCAGCAGGCGTGCATCTGCACAGGAGTGCATCTGCACGCACAGTGAGGCGAAGACTTTTGGAGGATGGCCTGGTGTCAAGAAGGGCCGCAAAGAAGCCACTTCTCTCCAGGAAAAACATCAGGGACAGACTGATATTCTGCAAAAGGTACAGGGATTGGACTGCTGAGGACTGGGGTAAAGTCATTTTCTCTGAGGAATCCCCTTTCCGATTGTTTGGGACATCCGGAAAAAAGCTTGTCCGGATGGGATGCCGGCTCACTCACAATTTTGCCCGGCTTGTCCGGCTCACTTACAATTTTGCCTAAGAACACAGCCATGAATAAAGAATAGAACCAATACAACTTCTCCCAACCATCCAGGAAAAGTTTGGTGACAAACAATGCCTTTTCCAGCATGACGGAGCACCTTGCCATAAGGCAAAAGTGATAACTAAGTGGCCCGGGGAACAAAACATCGATATTTTGGGTCCATGGCCAGGAAACTCCCCAGACCTTAATCCCATTGAGAACTTGTGGTCAATCCTCAAGAGACGGGTGGACAAACAAAAATCCACAAATTCTGACAAACTCCAAGCATAGATTATTTAAGAATGGGCTGCCATCAGTCAGGATGTGGCCCAGAAGTTAATTGACAGCATGCCAGGGTGGATTGCAGAGGTCTTGAAAAAGAAGGGTCAGCACTGCAAATATTGACTATTTGCATCAACTTCATGTAATTGTCAATAAAAGCCTTTGACACTTGTGAAATGCTTGTAATTATAATTATACTTCAGTATTCCATAGTAACATCTGACAAAAATATCTAAAGACACAAAAATTAATATTTGTGTCATTCTCAAAACTTTTGGCCAAGACTGTACATCGACTCTTGAGGGTGCCCGAAGTTTCTTGGGGGTGACCGACGCTCACATTGGTATTTCAGCCCCCCTGTAATTCGTAACCTGAATACCCCATGGAATGAATACTGTTCATGTAACTGTACTGACCTGTGTAGGACCAGTCGATGTCGTCTGTGAATTTTCTCTGGGCCTTGAAGTACGCATCTGTCAAGGCCACTATAAGAGAAAGGGGGAGAGGGAGAGAGAGAGAGAGAGAGAGAGAGAGAGAGAGAGAGAGGAGATGGAAAAAATAGAGAGAGTTAGAATACGCTTCACTGAGAAAAACATACACACTATGTCACGTGAGAACCCAGCACCTGCTGCATGACACTGTATATGAAGACATACTTCTTCTCTCATGTCAAAGGACACATCCCGACCACTTAGTTCACCTATAGGGATATGATTGAGCTGCCATTTGTTGAGTGTCTCTCAAAACTGTCTCTCTTCTCAAGGGCAGGGGAGAGAAGGGAATGGTGGAGAGGGGTGAGGCACAGGAGAGAGCGGTGAGGAAGGCGATAAAAGCGAGATAGAGGGCACTTCTCTCACTCCTTCTCCCTCGTTCTCTGTAACTGATGAGGGTCACATTCCACCCACTTTCTATGCCCGTCTCATCCCTCGTCCATGCATCTCTCATCCAGCAGAGTTCTCGGTAAACAGCTTGGTTAATGGGAACGTGATGAAGGACTGGTCATCTTTATTGACTCACCTAGAGAGATCGCGTTGTTGTCCCCATTCCATATCCACATAGTGATGTAGTGAGCTATCTGCTACAGAGACAGTAGAAGGTAATGGCTATATGTTGATGTGTGGAAACAACACACACACGCGCGTGCACACACACACACACACACACACACACACACTGTGGAGGAGATGAGACACATCAGTAGAGTTCAGAAGGTCCAAAGTAATTACTGGAAAGAGACAACCGTTTTGAGAGATGAATGGTCTAGAGAAAATGGCTGCTCAATCTGTATGTGTGTGGGTGCCTTTGTGTGTGTATGTGTGTGTGTCTGTGTTTGCTACTGCACAAAGTATACACACATCTACTGCTCTATCTGCCTCCTCCTTTTTGCATATCTCTTTCTCTTTCCCCTCCATTTCTCCCCAAATTCACTCTCATTACATTATCTCTCTCCATATCTCTCTCTCTCACACACACACAGAGAGGCTTCGGGTTGTTTTACACTATCAGAGTGTCGCTGTGTAGATCGAAGGAAGGATATTAAGCACTAGTGGATTTAATCCCACAGATCTTAACAGGATGGACGCCTAATGATCCGTATCAAAGTCCACTTTCAGAGCACTATACCTTACTGTGACAATCTTCCTCCTAACTCCTCGTCTTACCGCCACTCAAACCTCTCCATTTCAAATAGCTCAGTTACCCAGTGGACACGCTCTTTCTGACCTGGTAATGTCCGAGGATAATGGCGCTCTCTGTGCCATGTAGGAAAGGAAACAGATAGCTGGCACACACACACACACACGCACGCACCCACGCACACGCACACACACACACACACACACACACACACACACACACACAGCCCTCCCCTCCCCCCTGTTCCAGGCTCAGTGTCACAGAGAAAACCCAGAGGCAAATTAGATTACGATCCCTCACAGTGAGATATTAAGGAGCCCATTATCAATGCTAGCCACAACCTCCCGGCTCTCTCCCTCCTTCCTTTCCTCCCTCTTTCACTCCTTTTCTCTCCTTCTTTTGGTCCTCATCAGCACTAACGATGGGGCCCATATACGACCTTATCACCAACGAGCGCGTCACACTCAAGCTGGCCTGGAACCTCTCGGCTTTGCCCTCCTTCTCACTCCTTCTCTCCGTCTCCTCTCTGTCACTATCAGCTCTAATGATGGTGCTCATAAATCTGTCTTACAGTCACACTCAAATGTCCCCATTTCTTTGGTTCAAGGCCAACGTGGTTTCTAACCGTCACTAAGTGAATCAGTTGGACACGGAGTGTTGACCTCTTCTTTTAACCCCAGATCAGATAGACTGAGTGGGCGCCTGCCATGGTCAGGAACTAAACGTGTATCTGTTACAATAGGGCCAGTCATGACAGAAAGGCCAAACCTGAACACTCTGGCCTAGACAGAACATGGAGTCGCTGACCTGGCCTTCTACTAATGAGTAAGGACAGTGTATATGGATGGATGTGTGTGTGTGTGTGTGTGTGTGTGTGTGTGTGTGTGTGTGTGTGTGTGTGTGTGACTGTACTGTACACTGTGTTGCTGTAGCAGGGGAGAGTCTCGCTAGAATGTTAATGAATGGCAGTTTAGTGGACCCCTGAGAGAGATGAAAGCTGGCTCAGACTGGAACTAAAAGACAGGAAGGATTCACTTTACTCTGGCTTGGCACTGAACTGCTCAGCCGCCCAGCGCATGTGGTTCACTTCACTGTCCCTAGGGACTCTCCGTACAGCCCCGGTCGTGGTCCCTTTACTGGGGCGTGAAATCACGTATCTGGATCGTACAACACATCCTCCGTCTGTGAGGGGACAGGGGTAATATGACAACTCGCATTAAACAAGAGGCACTGAGACAGAACGACTGGCACCATCTCTGAGTCTGTGCAGTGAGACGCTTCAAGAGCTTTAGCAGGGCAGAAGTGATTCCACGATGCCAAATGCCAATGGTCATCATTATTATTTCCTTTGGTCAATACACACTGAGAACATTCTAGAGAGCACCTGTTGGACATGAAGTGAGATATACATACCTCCCCGCCACACCCCATGACATGTTCATGTCACAGCTGCTGTGACTGAAAGCCATGTGTGAATTAGTGAATTAGTGGCATGTGTTCTCTCCTAGCAGGTTTTACTTGCAGGTCTTCCACTGGAGTCATATAGGGGGAAGATTGAAGAGGGTTAGGCCCAAATTAAACAGGGGATATTGCCTCTGAGTGCTGTCAAATGCTGCATTGTTCCAAGGGGACTTATATATAACAACGTGAATCAATGTCATGATGATGTATGTCGGTGTTTGAGAAGGCCTATGGGAATGTGTCGTGGTCCAGCTGTTGCAGTGAGGTCAGAGGACATGTGACATGTGGTAACCGTGGGAACGTGAGACCTAGAAGCCGACTTGTGAAGGTGGTAATATAGGGGAACATCTGGGGGTTAGAACAACTGTTCAGAACAACTGGACAGTGAAACGACAGTGGAACAAATATCCCTCTTGGGAACGATAAATCTTTTTTTTATTGACATTTCTTCATTGTCCCCGAGAGGGAAATTTGTTCATCCACCATCAAGTTCACTTCTGCTGCATAGCAATTCGTCCAGTGTTACCTAGTGTTGTTTTTTAGTGTAACATTTCTAGTGTTGATTCATGTGTTAAATTAACTCTGTAATTATTAAATTAACACTCATTGGTGTAAAAGACCCATTGGTGTTGGTTCAAATAACCAGTGTTAAACCAAAACCACGCCCATCATTATCATATTTCCCAGCATGCTGCATTTCAGGTTGATTTTTAGAATAGTTTTTTTCAATATTTGTTTTTTGCATATAAATTCATTTGATTCATTAATCTCATTCTACTCAAATATAAATAACATAGATGTTTCTAAACTAATATAATCTTTTACTGAAATGGTTGTTCCAGTTGTCACGTCCTGACCATAGAGAGCCTTTATTTTCCATGGTGGAGTAGGTCAGGGCATGACTGTCTAGTTTATATTTTCTATATGGGGTTCTAGGTTGTTTTTTCTATGTTGGGGTTTTGGTGTGATTCCCAATTAGAGGCAGCTGGCTATCGTTGTCTCTAATTGGGGATCATACTTAAGGAGCATTTTTTCCACCTGTGGGTTATGGGATATTGTTTATGTTTTGAGTTAGTGCAGGTAGCATCTCGTTAGTCACGGTTCGTTGTTTGTTTCTTTATTTGTTTTTTTTCTAGGTTTTTCACTTGAATAAATGATGTAGAAACCATATTGCGCTGCAGCTTGGTCCAACCATTATTACCACGAACGTGACACCAGTTTAGATCATTTATGTAGTCTTGTATCTTAGCCTTCCCAACCCAGCAGTCATTCTTAATGCAGGTTGTGTGTGAATAAAAGTACAAAATGTTGCATATCCCCACTCTGGCTGGATTCCAATAGGAATTACACATCACTTTATACAAGCAAGCATAATGTGACTTGCAGACCTGATGTAGCCTGTAAACCATGAGTTCCAGGCCACAGCATTAGGGTAAAACTAGCCCTGTGTTGCAGTGTGTTAAAGAATTGACATAACATATTTTCTGAGGGTCTCACTTGGTGAAGGCCACGGGACTGAACATGGATGAATGCAACAACCATGTCTCAACCAAAGCCAAGGCGTTATACTAAGCAGCGAGTTAATTTAACACTGAAAAGTGTGGACCACTATAGACACTGGACCAGTGTTCAATTTAACACTCTCGGTGTTGATTTAACACTGGATAATTTTCTGTCTGGTTTAACTTCACCTTATGTTGAGAACAACTGAGTTTTTAACCAGAGTCATAAGTGCTAAAATGGCTCTGAGATTAAGACACTGGACAGAGCTGTCCTGTTCTCAGTGATAGGCCTGTGGAAGGTCTGCTCATGCATCATGGGAGTTTTTCTGTGACATTCCATTTCTGTGACAGATTCTGTACCTCTGTGACTACTCCTCCCCTAATTCTGCTGCATCCGTTGACAGAAATGAGTGTGTGCTGTGCGTCGCACTCAAGAAGAGCCCATCAATCTCCCCTATGGTCCTGCACTCTGAAGGCTGCGTCAAGGTAGATTTTCTCCAAATTCTGTTTCATGAGATTAAGTTTAATGCCGATGGAGAGGGTTTACCTGTCTCCTCCACAAAACTCTCCATGAAACACAGCATTTGTGAACAAACAACCCATGAAAAAGCCTGTTATTAATGTGAGCCGCGAGCCAGGGAGTTTCCTGGTGAGGGATGGCCTGAAATAATAAACACAAAGTTTCAGATCCTTCCTCCCAAGAAGAACTCATAAATAAATCAGGCACAGAGAGAGACACCCCTGGGGAGGGGGGAGAACACAGAGAGCTGGAGAAAACGGAGGAACAGAGAGCTTCATAATGCAGAGACAGTATTTTAGAGCCAGGTACAGTCACTGTACTTACTGTAGTCAGCCCCACTGGGGTTGTGTGGTTGATGATGACATAAATGCTCAGTCCCACTTTGAAGTCATGACTGTGTGTTTATTTGTTACTTGGGTACGTAGGATTGTGTCCATGTGAGTTAGTGGTGTGTGTATGTTTCCGTGTGTGTGTGCGTGTGTATGCTAGAACCAGTCGATTCTCCCACTCTGCGTGCATTGAAATGCACCGTGTTCATCTGCTCAGCATCACAGCACTGAGCTATATAAGCATCTCAATAGTCTAATGTGGCTTCCTGGAGGAAAGGAGACGAGAAGGGGAAGTGACAGACAGTATTGAGATGCATCACAGGTTTCCCATCAGTTCCATCAGTATGCTGGGAGCATCAGCACTGGACTCCTTGACAACCGTATAATGTCTTGTGGCGTCTGGCCACCCTGATTTCCACACTGACATCCTCTGCTGCCTCCCCCATCGCCATGGACACACACTCCCCTATCTTTCACCAGTTTTATTGCTTCTTTAATCAGAACAACAGTTTTCAGCTATGCTAACATAATTGCAATATATATATAAAACTTGGATTAGCTAACACAACGTGCCATTGGAACACAGGAGTGATAGTTGCTGATAATGGGTCTCTGTAGATATTCCATTAAAAATCAGCTGTTTCCAGCTACAATTGTCATTTACAACATTAACAATGTCTACACTATATTTCTGATCAATTTGATATTATTTTAATGGACAAAAAAATGTGTTTTTCTTTCAAAAACAAGGACATTTGTAAGTGACCGCAAACTTTTGAACGGTAGTGTACATTTTTCTAAACTAATCCAATCAGATTTATTGCACACATTACTAAAATGTTTTGTACCGGTTTAAATGGTTAAGGTAGTGTGTATTTTTAATCAAGTTTCTTCACAGTCATTCTATGCAGGTTGCGGGTGAATTAAAATCCCAACTGTTGCATATCCTAACTAGGTCTGGATTCCAATTGAAATTACACATCCCTTTGCAAGCCAGTAAAATGTGACTTGCAGGCCTGATGTTGTCACGTTCTGACCTTAGTTCCTTTGTTTTGTCTTTTGTTTTAGCATTTTCAGTGCATGAGTTGGGTGGGTTGTCTATGTTAGTTTTTCTATGATTTTCGATTGTGATCATTTTGACCCCACGGGGTGAGATCTTGCGTGGAGCCCCAGATCGAGGGAGATTATCAGTGGTCTTGTATGTCTTCCATTTCCTAATAATTGCTCCCACAGTTGATTTCTTCAAACCAAGCTGCAGATTCCGTCTTCCCAGCCTGGTGCAGGTCTACAATTTTGTTTCTGGTGTCGTTTGACAGCTCTTTGGTCTTGGCCATAGTGGAGTTTGGAGTGTGACTGTTTGAGGTTGTGGACAGGTGTCTTTTATACTGATAACAAGTTCAAACAGGTGCCATTAATACAGGTAACGAGTGGAGGACAGAGGAGCCTCTTAAAGAAGAAGTTACAGGTCTGTGAGAGCCAGAAATCTTGCTTGTTTGTAGGTGACCAAATACTTATTTTCCACCATATTTGCAAATAAATTCATTAAAAATCCTACAATGTGATTTTCTGGATTTATTTTCTCATTTTGTCTGTCATAGTTGAAGTGTACCTATGATGAAAATTACAGGCCTCTCTCAACTTTTTAAGTGGGAGAACTTGCACAATTGGTGGCTGACTAAATACTTTTTTGCCCCTCTGTAGTTGTTTTAGACACCCAAAGAGAGACACATAAGATGGCTTTCGGAAATATTTTTAACAAGATTCGTACTTCCATGAAGACTTTTGTTGTGCTGGCAGCACAGAGGGATAGAGCGTAACTGAGTAGCAGCGTAACGGTCCGTCCGGTTCTACAGTTCTAATCACATTTTACACACGGAGCGCTATGGGAACACGACACACACTGGCCCTCAACAGTGGCAAAGGGGTGTGAGTGCGTGTCTGTGTGTGCGTGTGCATCCATGCGTCCGTGTATGAGAGAGACATGGGAGGGGAAAACAGATGATGTGGGACAAATCACATGTTCCAAATCAGCTCTAAATCTTCTGTTGTTATTACAGGGCTAGATCATAACTTGAGATATGTGTGCCTAGGGCGTACTGCGTAGCTAACTCGAGTTTCCACCCATACATTAGACTGAACATATTCATGCTGTCTAGAGCGCAAGCAGTTCCCTCAGATCATCTCGTTCGAGTAATTTACCATAGTACATGTTACCATGACTACTGTTGACATCCTCTATTAGATTGCATGGTCTGATGAAACACCCTGTACTGGTGAATAATCATGACGGAGAAGCAGAAGAGAGAGTGAACACGGAGAGGGACAAGAGAGACTCAGCATGAGCACTTCGGGGGTGCAAGGTCCTCCATGGATTCTGTCACGGGAGAAAGGCCTGGTACGTGAAGTGAGATCCTGCCTCTATGTTTGTTTCCACGAACACCCACACACACCCCTCACACTCCCGTCTCTGGAGACAGACACACGGGGCTAAACAGAGAGCTGTGCAGCCGATAAGACCGACATTCATCTGTCTCTCTCCTCGGATCCAAACCGCCGACGTTGAAATCAGAAGAGGAGACAAGCCATACCAGTGATTCGTCGACGTTTAACTCTAGACGAAACTCATTTAACATTTCAGAGCAACGGCCGAGATGGAAAAGAAATCTAATCAGAGAGGGAGAGACGGAGAGAGGTCCCGTGGACGTCTTTTTTTACAAACGTTAAGAGACATGGATCATTTGATCGTCCAGGGGGAGAGGGGACTCTCTCTCTCTCTCTCTCCTCATGACGTACGTAGCATTAGGATGACATAACTACACCGTGGGACTAATGACCAGATGTGGTAGATCACAGGACGTCATAAAGCACCCAGGGGTGAACCAGTCAAACCTCGACGGCTAATAGACAGCTTCTCTGCCACGCATCATCTGCATGTGTCACAGGTCTCTTTAGGCGACGTCGCTTTGATAAGGAACATGATTTACAGAGCTAGGGGGGGAAAAAAGAGTTCTGAAAGGGTTCTGGGTTCTAAACGGAACCGTTCATTTGAAGAAGCCCTTTTGGGTTCTATGGCATCAGGTGTATGATTGGCTTCATTCACAGGTCATGTTGCTTTATTAAGGCAAATTGCTCCTATTATAAATAGTATCATAATACACAGTTAATAAAGGTTTTATTGGCAGTAATTATTTATGAGCATGATTGGACGTAATGATTCTAAACCAGGTTGCAGTTCAATTGGTTACAGGTTTGACCCAGACACATTTTGCGTCCGCAACACTAGCAGGTGTCTCTTCAGTAGAAGACTCCTATTCTATTTTTAATAGTCCTTCTGGCTTTTCATTGTGTTTCATTATCTGGTGCTCTAGTCTAGGGCTTTGTTTGCTTTATTCCATGTACATTCTGTCAAGGTTCAAAGGAAACTGCAGTGGACATGCTGCCAAATGCCAATTAACTATCCACCGTGGGTTTAGAGAAGAGTAAACGAGCCTAATTAATGATGCTGGATCCCATAACAGCACTCACCCAGGCTCACCCACCTTCACCACATCCACATAGGGTAGTTACACTTGCAAACACCGTATAGAGTTTTTCTATTGTGTTATTGACTGTATGTTTGTTAATCCCATGTGTAACTCTGTGTTGTTGTTTTGTGTTTGCACTGCTTTGCTTTATCCTGGTCAGGTCGCCGTTGTAAATGAGAACTTGTTCTCAACTGGCCTACCTGGTTAAATAAAGGTCAAGTCATATAAAGAGATGGCACTGCAACTGTTACAGTCACACACATGCTGCTGTTGGTACAGCTCATTATTAAAGAGAGCATCAACTATCTGTTCATGTTTGCCAAGAGATACCATTATATTATATTCAACTCTGTAGGTCTGATTGACCAGCAAAGAAGAACCCAACACAAACGTTTAGAAAAGGGGGGGGGGTGTCTACAGTAGAGTATCGTGATATTATTTTTGACTATGTTACATTGATTCTATGACATTGATGTACTTATTTGTTGCTGGGTAGTTAACATGAGTTATCGCTAGCCGGTTGTACCAGCACCAAAACATCTCCTCCTATAGGTTGGTCACAATCTTCTTTTTAAATGGTGAGCCAACATGTTTTCAGCTCTTTTATATCCCTGACTGATCAAAACTCGTTTTTATTATGGCTCTCTGTTGTCCCTCTGTAGCAGACATATAGTGAGCAATAGGTTTTTAACATTGAATCGCCCAGAAAATCTCAGTATCAAGTTGCAATACATATAGAATTGTGATATATCGTGATAGATATCATATCGGCACTTACAGTTGAAGTCGAAAGTTCACCATCTCGTGCTGTTACTTCATGCATCCCAATCACACCCATTGAGATAACAACGTTACTTCATACATCCCAATCACACCCATTGAGATAACAGCGTTACTTCATACATCCCAATCACACCCATTGAGATAACAGTGTTACTTCATATACATCCCAATCACACCCATTGAGATAACAATGTTACTTCATGCATCCCAATCACACCCATTGAGATAACAGTGTTACTTCATACATCCCAATCACACCCATTGAGATAACAGTGTGGAAGATCAATTCTTCACATTCATTCAATAACCCTCTAGGGTCATTCCATGTCATTTCAGCAAGCCATGACACCCACCATGTCAGATTGTTCTGAAATCGTTTACTTAGTTAGAAACAGATAATATGAGCAACCCTTCAACACTATTTTGTTGAAATATGACTTGATATCTGAGAAATGAAGCTAATTGATTGCACCCAAATCCATTCAACATGAATTCGATATTCAATACATATACCTAACATCCGATTTGGACCAAACTTTTTTCAAACAATGAGTAAGACATGAGAAATTCAAAGAACTTGTCAAAAGCCCCAATACCAGGATGTAGGATGGGACAACTTCAATTAATAATTTATCTAAACGGGGGAAAAACATTATCAAATTCACTGGGAATACATTACATAGGGTGAAGAAGCAATACTCCAAGCCGTAGCTCCATGCTACTTGTCAGATACTAAGGATTTGTTGTTGGGGTGTGGCATCTGTGGGTGGCTTCAAACAGTTTCTTTGGATTCCTCGTGTCTAACTCATTGTTGAAAAAAGTTTGGTCCAAATCAGATGTTAGGTACTATGGTTTTTGAATATTATATGAATCCTATATATTTAAATGGCCAAATCTGGATGTAATCTGATGTAATTAGCTTAATTTCTCAGAGATAAAATGATATTTAAACAAAATAATGTTGCAGGAATGGTAATCGTATCTCTTTCTAACTACAGAAACAATTTCAAAACAATCTGATATGGTGGGTGTCGAAATGCTTGTGCTTTTTGAGGTGGAACGACACTCTTGCCCTGCCCATAGATGGTGTTACAACCATCTCATTTAGATACATAATAGGGCAACATTATCCACAGTGATCCACTGATCAGCATCAGCGTTAGGATGAGATCTTCTCTGATGGTAGAACTAACAGACTCTGTGGCCTTTCAGAGCCTCGCACGTACACTAACTCTGTCCCTGTCCACCCAGCCCAGAGAAATAAAGAGAGCCTGCCCTATAGCGCTGCTGGCTCTGCTCAATGGGTATTATGTCATTACCACGCTACTGCTTATGAACTCTCCCGGGGCTCTCCTGATCAGGGTTGGGTTTAGTTCCGTTTTCAATCCAGTCAATCATCCATTGCTTTCTATGAGGATTGTTCCACTTTCTGAACCGGTCCGACTGAATTAAAAACTAACCCTAGCCATGCCCACCACCCGTGGCCAAAATTTTACCCTGACACTGGCACACACCACAGCTGTTACTTTACATTAGTTCCTAATGTACTGTTCTGCACTGTTCATATCTAGGCTAATTACCGTAATCTAGTCTACAGTAAATATATATATATATATATTCTTTCTTTCTCTTTTTTACATATGGCATGGTGTGAATGTGTTGATTGTATCCAAACAGTCAAATTGGTGATAGTCTTGCATGGATGTTTCTATTTGTGAGACACAGGATGAGTGCCTTATGCTGTTTGTGTGTGTGTGTGTGTGTGTGTGTGTGTGTGTGTGTGTGTGTGCGTGCGTGCGTGCGTGCGTGCGTGCGTGCGTGCGTGCGCGTGCGTGTGTGTGTGCGTGCGTGCGTGCGTGCGTGTGTGTGTGGCCAACTCCTGTATGGTGGCCTGGCATATTGAGGAACAGATGGCTTAGAGATGTGCTCCCTCCTTCTTTTCCCTCCAAATAATTTCCCCCATAATTCCCAATTCCCATAAAACCCCATAGCAAAACTGTCCATCTCTTAGATGCTTCTTTTAGATCACAGATAATGACTCAGCCAAGGGATTAGAAGAAACGGAAAAAGCAGATGGCAGATATCAAATCTCTCAAAAGCACTTCCTCTTTCTTTTCCATCTAATCTTTGACCAGAACACCATCCACGAAACCGACCCTATTGTCAGTGTTCATGCCAGGGAAAAAGTAGATAAACAAGACAAACCTTTTAAAGGATCAATACTATGGCTTTCAACATCAAGTTAAAGGCTCTCAATGGCATGTCCAAATGCCATCAGAAACACTCTGTTAACAGCCTACAAATGAGTCCTCTTGAAATATCAAGTGAAATGCTTCTATCAAAATGAAGAAAGTTCTCCAAATGTTAAAAGTCTCTTCATGAGAAATCAACAGTGTAATTTCTCCAAATAGTCCTGAGATGTGTCCTGAGACGTGTCAGGTGGAGTGGCATTTGGGATGCACATTTTAAATTCACCATGGTCCCTGTCTTTATTTGTTGGCTAGTGTCAAATATGTCACCGTTGAGTGAATGCACAATAGCATCAAATATAGAGACAACATTAGCCAGTTACTGACATGGGCTGTGCACACTCCAGCAAAAACCGCTGATAATGCGTATCACACATAAATCATTGCACTTATCAAAATGTATAAATACTATTCTTCCTTACCTATCTGGCAGAAAACCAGGAGCTGCGCAATGGAAATCAGCACCCTGGATACAGTCAGTTCCATAGTCTCCGATTCAGCGGCAAACTGAATTTTAAACGCAAAAAAAATAATTGTAGCAAAACAATCTGAATTTCTGGCGCGGGCGCTAAGATGCTACACTCGCTTCATACCGCCGATGTCGGCGCTCCGGTCCTCCTGCCTCTCTTCCCTCCCTGTCTTTCGCTCTCTGCTTGGAGGAAACGGAGTGGCTCCACTCTCTCATGTACAACACTGGCTGGGTATGGAGAGGGGGATTTGGTATGCGCGCCGCCCACTACTCACACAGGCGCAGCGGGAGGGAAAAACTGATGGTTGAACATGCTCTCTGAATGGTGATATGAAATGACTACTGGCTGGCCAGCGATAAAGGGAAACGTGCATATTCAGAAGGCAAAACGTTTATTTTTGTGAGCTCACAAAGACGAAATGCCAATTTAGTGCCTAATGCAACTACACTAAGAAGTTGTGATTTAAATTAAAATAGAGCCAATCAGTATAATTGCATGATGGAAAAGTAAAGCCAGGATAATGTCTAGGGGTCTCTACTATAACAGCTAGGAGATGAGTAGGGCTGTCTCATCATTTACCAATAATAAGGGCCTACGACTGTGCCACCCATCATCTGAATAAACCTTTGTGAAATTGTTGTTCACAAACACTTCAATATTCCTATAGGAATCCAGATCTCAAGTCTCATTATATTTCTCCTCTGCAGAGTACAGAGCTGGGGGTAGGGTGTTGGCTTCGCCCCATGTGAAACTTCTATTACTGTTTCTCCTATTATATGGTGCTGGGCAACATGGTCTTACAGTCACAACGAAGGCTCACGTTCTCCGTGGCCGATGCGAGTAAGACATTTAAGCGTGTTAACCCTCGCAAGGCAGCCGGCCCAGACGGCATCCCTAGCCGCGTTCTCAGAGTATGCGCAGACCAGCTGGCTGGAGTGTTCACGGACATATTCAATCTCTCCCAATCCCAGTCTGTTGTTCCCACTTCAAGATTGTTCCTGTACCAAAGAAAGCGAAGGTAACTAAACGAATGACTATTGCTTCGTAGCACTCACTTCTATCATCATGAGGTGTTTTGAGAGGCTTAGTTAAGGACCATATCACCACCATCTTACCTGACACCCTAGACCCACTACAATTTGCGTACTGCCTCCATCCACGGATAACACAATCACTATCACACTGCACACTGCCCTATCCCATCTGGACAAGAGGAATACCTATGTAAGAATGCTGTTCATTGACTACAGCTCAGCCTTCAGGACCATAGTGCTCTCCAAGGTCATCACTATGGTCGGGGCCCTGGATCTGAACCCCATCCTGTGCAACTGGGTCATGGACTACCTGAGGGGCCGACCCCAGGTGGTGAATGTAGGCAACAACACCTCCACCACGCTGGTTCTCAACACGGGGGCCCCAACAAGGGTGTGTTGACCTGTACTCCCTGTTCACCCATGACAACTCAATCGTCAAGTTTGCTGATGACACAACAGTGGTAGGTCTGATTACCAACAATGAAGAGACAGCCTATAGCAGGGTCCCTCAACTGGCCGGAGAAATAGGCCCGCTGTCACACACTGATCTGTTTCACCTGTCTTTGTGCTCGTCTCCACCCCCCTCCAGGTATCGCCCATCTTCCCCAGTGTATTTATTCCTGTGCTCTCTGTCTGTTGCCAGTTCGTTTTGTTCGTCAAGCCTCCCAGGGTTTTCCCCCTTGCTCCTGTCTGTTTCTAGTTTCCCCGGGATGACAATTCTGCCTGCCTTGACCCTGACTGCCGTTCTGTACCGTGTCACACCACCCTGGATTATTGACCTCTGCCTGCTCTGACCCCGAGACTGCCTGCCGTTCTGTACCTTTTGGACTCTGTTCGGGATTACTGACCTCTGCCTGCCCTCGACCTGTCGTTTTGCCTGCCTCCTGTTCTAGCAACAAACCTTTGTTACTTTGACATTGTCTGCATGTGGGTCTGCCCTGAAACATGATACCTGTGTCTGAATCTAGTCGCTGATCCCTGGCCTACAGGGAAGAGGTGAGGGCCCTGGCGGAGTGGTGCCAGGAAAATGACCTCTCCCTCAACATCAACAAAACGAAGGAGGCTGCAGTGGAGAGAATTGAAGAAGGCGCCGCAGTGGAGGTGAAAAGCTTCATGCTCCTCAACGTGCACATCACTGACAACCTGCAATGGTCCAGCGGCTCTGTCCGCAAGCGCAGGGCACTTTAATAATGTTTACATACTGTTTTACACACTTCATATGTATATACTGTATATACAGTCAAGGCTGATCCTTCATACAGTTGAAGTCGGAAGTTTACATACACCTAGGTTGGAGTCACTAAAACTCGTTTTCCACCACTCCACAAATTTCTTGTTAACAAATGATAGTTTTGGCAAGGCGGTGAGGACATCTACTTTGTGCATCACAAGTCATTTTTCCAACAATTGTTTACCGACTTTTTATTTCATTGTATCACAATTCCAGTGGGTCAGAAGTTTACAGACACTAGGTTGACTGTGCCTTTAAACCGCTTGGAAAATTCCCGGAAATTATGTCATGACTTTAGAAGCTTCTGTTAGGCTAATTGACATAATTTGAGTCAATTGTAGGTGTACCTGTGTATGTATTTCAAGGCCTACCTTCAAACTCAGTGCCTCTTTGCTTGACATCATGGGAAAATCTAAAGAAATCAGCCAAGATCTCAGAAAAAGAATTGTAGACCTCCACAAGTCTGGTTCATCCCTGGGAGCAATTTCCAAACGCCTGAAGGTACCACGTTCATCTGTACTAACAATAGTAAACAAGTATAAACACCATGGGACCATGCAGCCGTCATACGGAAGGAGACGTGTTCATAAGGAAGGAGACGTGTTCTGTCTCTTAGAGATGAACGTACTTTGGTGCGAAAAGTGCAAGTCAATCCCAGAACAACAGCAAAGGACCTTGTGAAGATGCTGGAGTAAACAGGTACAAAAGTATCTATAACCACAGTAAAACGAGTCCTATATCGAAATAACCTGAAAGGCCACTCAGCAAGGAAGAAGCCACTGCTCAAAAACCTCAATTAAAAAGCCAGACTACGGTTTGCAACTGCACATGGGGACAAATATCGTACATTTTGGAGAAATGTCCTCTGGTCTGATGAAACAAAAATAGAACTGTTTGGCCATAATGACCATCATTATGTTTGGAGGAAAAGGGGGAGGCTTGCAGGCCGAAGAACACCATCCCAACTTTGAAGTACGGAGGTGGCAGCATCATATTGTGGGGGTGCTTTGCTGCAGGAGGGACTGGTGCACTTCACAAAATAGATGGCCTCATGAGGTGGGAAAATTATGTGGATATATTGAAGCAACATCTCAAGGCATCAGTCAAGAAGTTAAAGCTTGGTCACAAATGGGTCTTCCAAATGGACAATGACCCCAAGCATACTTCCAAAGTTGTGGCAAAATGGCTTAAGGACAACAAAGTCAAGGTATTGGAGTGGCCATCACAAAGCCCTGACCTCAATCCTATAGAAATTTTTTGGGCAGAAATGAAAAAGCGTGTGCGAGCAAGGAGGCCTACAAACCTGACTCAGTTACACTAGCTCTGTCAGGAGGAAGGGTCAAAATTCACCCAACTTATTGTGGGAAGCTTGTGGAAGGCTACCCGAAACGTTTGACCTAAGTTAAACAATTTAAAGGCAATGCTACCAAATACTTATAGAGTGTATGTAAACTTCTGACCCACTGGGAATGTGATGAAAGAAATAACATCTGAAATAAATCATTCTCTACTATTATTCTGACATTTCACATTCGTAAAATAAAGTGGTGATCCTAACTGACCTAAGACAGGGAATTTTTACTAAGATTAAATGTCAGGAATTGTGAAAAACGGAGTTCAAATGTATTTGGCTAAGGTGTATGTAAACTTCCGACTTCAACTGTAACGACTGCTGTACACACCTTTGCTATTCATTTCCTGTCCATACTGTCTATATATTTATGTTATGGACTCAACATTGTTTATTAGGATATTTCTTAATTTCTTATTTGAATTTTGGGGATTTGTGTGTATTGTTTTATATTGTTAGGTATCACGGCACTGTTGGAGCTAGAAACATAAGCATTTCGATGCACCTGCGATCGCATCGGAAAAATATGTGGACACAACGAATTACGTTTGATTTGATTTAGATGTTTGGTCGACTGAGGAGGTTTGGCCGAGAGCCTCTTCTCACAATGTGCACCCTTGGGTACTTCCACTCTAATCCGGAGGCAGGACTTAAACA
>NC_088418.1:47206404-47243904 GCF_034236695.1 Oncorhynchus nerka | reverse complement strand
TGGAAAGCAGACTGAACCATGTTTTCCTTCTTTTTTTTTATCCTGAAAAGCTCCCCAGTCCTTAACGATTACAAGCATACCCATAACATGACACAGCCACCACTATGCTTGAATGTGGAGAGTGGTACTCAGTTATGTGTTGTGTTGTGATAGCATTTTCCCCAAACATAACACTTTGTATTCAAGTGCTTTGCCACAGTTGTAGCGGAACGCAGAGGGAATTTCCTTGTTGTATCACATGAGAAACTTACATTTTGTCAAACATCTTTCTTAGACCTGTTTCTGTGAGAACATGAGATTACTGTGTGAAGTGTGCCACCTAGCGGCATCTCAATGCACTCCCCCAAAATGAGGGGGAAAACATAGAGATAGATAGAGGACTCATCTTTGAATCTGTGCCATTATAGAGCTCTCCAGCTTCTAGTCCAGCGTTTCCCAAACTCGGTCCTCGGGACTCCAAGGGGTGCACATTTAGTTTTTTTCCCCGAACACTAACCTAACATATTATTTGAATATGCTGTGTAGTACTATGGCAAAAACCAAAACGTGAACCGCTTGGGGTCCTGAGAACCGAGTCTGGGAAACATAGTCCTAAAAAACATTTCCTAAAAAATGGAAAAGAGTTACCTCTGGTTCGTTCAGCCATTCCTATGGGGAAAATGAATGGGGATAGAATAGGGTTTTGGGATAAATGCAGAAAATAAGGTCTGAGGTTAACACAGGCTTAAGAGATCTTATACCTTTTGTTCTATGAGATAACATTAGTCAGTTAACAGTTAACAATGGCGGAGTTAGTGCCTACAAAAAGACGCCATTACTATTGCTCTCTATATTGTCTGGGCCAGCATGGGCAGCGCCATTGAGGCTATCTCCATTTTGAAGTAGTACATTTTCCTCTTCACGATTGGCTGATCGCTCCTGATGACCCGGTTGGACATGACTACAACCGGGTCCCCAGGAAGGATCAGCCAATGAAGTTTTGCTATCCCACCCAGTTGACTACATTAAAATGGTGGAATCCCTCAACGGTGCTGCCCATGCTAATATCAAAGACAGTACAATACGAAGATAGGCTAAAACTGCTTCTACAATATCCAATGATCACACTTGTAGGCGATGTCATGGCAACGTTGGCTAGCTAAGCTCATGCGTAGAAACACGTCATAGGGTCTGACGGTCTTCTGGCGCCGAACTGTGCATGTTTAGGCTGTCAATTCAAAGGCACTCCTTTTATCACTTTGTATTTGTATTTATTAGGGATCATGAGGTTGGAGTAATAAAATGTTAAACTGCTTAAAAGACATGCGCTGGAATCTAGGTTGTGCCTTTAGATTTCGTTCTCTCAATGACTTCTCAAACCCCAAACCCCTATTTTGTCTGTTTCGCGACGTTCCCGGAAGTCTCTCGATGTTGTGTCTCTGGGTTTCGAAACTCTGTGACAAATAGCCTTTTGGCTACCAGAGGCCTCTGTCATTCTCTATGGTGAAAAACCCCAAACTTTTGCGTCACTGAGATGCGACGGAAGTCCTTACTCCACAAGCAGCTGTCCTTGAACGCACTGGGGAAACATGTTACACAACTAAATGCTCTTTTGGCATTATTGAACAAACTATTCATACCGGAATAGTGATATAAACATTCATGGTGAGTTGTCAAGATTATAACGTGTGCGCATTAGCTAGCTAGCTTATTTGATAATAGTTTGGCTTGGAAACGGAGTAATTCTGTTATTCGAGGAATAAAACTTGTAAATCAGCAAGCTGAAAGTCTCTATAGTCTCTCTTTACCTCTGTCGGGGCTGTAGAATATGAGGGCTGCAGGATAAAAGGGATATGTGTTGGTTTTTGCGTCACTGATTATAATAGAGCTCGCCAGCTTGTAGTCTGAACAAAAATAAACGCAACAATGACAAATATTTTACTGATTTACAGTTCATATAAGGGAATCAGTCAATTGAAATGAATTCAAAAGGCCGCAATCTAATGATTTCACGTGACTGGGAATACAGATACGCATCAGTTGAAAAAAGGTAGGGGCGTGGATCAGAAATCCAGTCCGTATCTGATGTGACAACCATTTGATTTTACCTCATGCAGCGTGAAACATCTTTCACATAGAGTTGATCAGGCTGTTGATTATGATCTGGGGAATGTTGTCCCATTCCTCTTCAATGTCTGTGCGAAGTTGCTGGATATTGGCAGGAACTGGAACATGCTGTCGATCCAGAGAATCCCAAACACACTCGATGGGTGACATGTCTGGTGAGTATGCAGGCCATGGAAGAACTGGGACATTTTCAGCTTCCAGGAATTGTGTACAGATCCTTGCGTCATGGGGCCGTGCATTATCATGCTGAAACATGAGGCGATGGTAGCAGATGAATGGCACGACAATGGGCCTCAGGATCTCGTCACAGTATCTTTAAAATGCAATTGTGTTTGTTGTCCGTAGCTTATACCTGCCCATACCACAACCCCACCACCATCATGGGGCACTCTGAGTAAACTGCTCGCCCACACGACGCCATACACGTGGGCTGTGGTTGTGAGGCCGCTTGGACATGCAGCCAAATTCTCTAAAATTAGAGCTTATGGTAGAGAATTGAACATCCAATTCTCTGGCAAAAGCTCTGGTGGACATTCCTGCAGTCAGTATGCCAATTACAAGCTCCCTCAACTTGTGGCATTGTGTTGTGTGACAAAACTGCACATTTTGGTGGCCTTTTATTCTCCCCAGCACAAGGTGCATGTGTGTAATGATCGTGCTGTTTAATTAGATTTTTGATATCCCACACTTATCACGTGGATGGATTATCTTGGCAGTGGAGAAATGCTCACTAACAGGGAGGGAACCCTTTATAACATCCCTAAACAGTCTCAGGTGGCAGTGAGGACGGCGCATACATCGACAGGATGCCTCTGCTGTTAAATCCCTGAGTCACAAAGAAACACTCATCCGCACTCACAACAATGACTTTTCCCCACTCTGATTTCCTCTCTGTGTGCGCTTTGCAGTTGATAACCAATGAAATAAACTCCACAAAGTCCACCTTTCACATGCAACATGTCAGGATCCCTCTGTTGACAAAGAATATTATCTGGCGTCTCTCTAACATTAGTTCTTCAACGTCATTCTTTTCTTCCACTCTTCTCAACGCCCCTGGAGAGGTGACTTGCTGGACAGCCTTTATTCTAGACGCCGTCCGTCTATTTGAGCCGAACAGGACACTACATAAATTCGGGTGCATGTTCACCACCACAATTGCACCATTTAGGGTCAGCTGGCATATGACACCCCTCCCGTCTGCGTACACTTGACATAGGACCAAATCATTTGCATTTGTCACACAATTTGAAGACAATCGTGGTACCAATAATTGGATGTATTAAACCAGATGAGTGACAAAGTTAGACGCACAAATAGCATACCCCCACGACATGCTAACCTCTCACCATTTCAATAATGGGATGTTAGCATTTCTGGGATGTATGATACATACTTGTGTGTCTGTAATTTTCTCACTCATCATTATTCACAATTCATTCAGGATTATCCGTGATGGTGACATCCACATTAGTGTGGAAGTGTTTAGAGACATATTATATTCTTATTTACAATAAAAGTGAATACAAAATGACACTATTTACCATTTCTATTGGGTACAAAATCTGAAATACAGCCAAAACAAACAGCATGTTTGTCCAATAAATTTGTAGAGTCACAATCTTGATGTAGTCATTGTGTGCCATGAATATTTTGACTACTTCAATATATATAAGTGAATTTTTCCTAAATGGACGATGTACAAAAAGCGTGGTAATTGATATGTATGGAAAGGCTCTGAAATGAAAGCTGACATTCTTGCACTTTAACCTCAGTCATTGTTTCATTTCAAATCCAAACTTTTGGAGTACGGAGCCAAAAGAAGGAAAATGCTTCCGTGTCCAAATAATTATGGAGGGCACTGTATCTCCTTGAACTGATTATTTTCAAATCACACACACAAGTAGTTATGAGGATTATCTAGTTGCTAATGGAAGCCTGCCGTTCCCAGGATGGCCTTCAATTTGAGTTTCTCAATGAGAGTGGGCAGCACTGAGTGACAGCATGACAAATTTTTTATTTTACTAGGCAAGTCAGTTAAGAACAAATTCTTATTTTCAATGACGGCCTAGGAACAGTGGGTTAACTGCCTGTTCAGGGGCAGAACGACAGATTTGTACCTTGTCAGCTCGGGGATTCGAACTTGCAACCTTTCGGTTACTAGTCCAACGCTCTAACCACTAGGCTACCCTGCCGCCCCATACATAAGTATTCAGACCCTTTGCTATGAGACTCGAAATTGAGCTCTGGTGCATCCTGTTTCCATTGATCATCCATGATGTTTCTACAACTTGCTTGGAGTCCACCTGTGGGGAAATTCAATTGATTGGACATGATTTGGAAAAGCACACACACCTGTCTATATAAGGTCCCACAGTTGTCAGAGCAAAAACCAAGCCATGAGATCGAAGTAATTGTCGGTAGAGCCAGGAGACAGGATTGTGTCGAGGCACAGATCTGGGGAGGGGTACCAAAACATTTCTGCAGCATTGAAGATCCCCAAGAACACAGTGGCCTCCATCATTGTTCAACGGAAGAAGTTTGGAACCACCAAGACCCTTCCTAGAGCTGGCCGCAAGGCAAAACTGAGCAATCAGGGGAGAAGGGCCTTGGTCGGGGGTGACCAAGAACCCAATGGTCACTCTGACAGAGCTCTAAAGTTCCTCTGTGGAGATGGGTGAACCTTCCAGAAGGACAACCATCTCTGCAGCACTCCATCAATCAAGCCTTTACAGTAGAGTGGCCAGACAGAAGCCTCCCAAGTGGCTCAGTGGTCTAAGACACTGCATCTCAGTGCAAGAGTTGTCACTACAGACCCTGGTTCGATTCCTGGCTGTATCTCAACTGGCTGTGATCGGGAGTCCGGTATGGCGGCACACAATTGGTCCAGCGTCATCTGGGTTAGCCACTCCTCAATAAAAGGCACATGACAGCCTGCTAAAGGACACCGACCATGAGAAACAAGATTCGCTGGTCTGATGAAACCAAGTTTGGACTCTTTACCCTGAATGCCAAGAGTCTCGTCTGGAGGAAACCTGGCACCATACCTACTGTGAAGCATGGTGGTGGCAGCATTATGCTGTGGGATGTTTTTCAGCGGCAGGGACTGTGAGACTAGTCAGGATCAAGGGAAAGATGAACGGAGCAAAGTACAGAGAGCATCTTGACCTCAGACTGGGGTGAAGGTTCACCTTCCAACAGGACAACGACCCTAAGCACACATCCAAGAATGTGGCTTTGGGACAAACATTTCTAAGCTTGTTTGTGCTTTGTCATTGTGGGGTATTGTGTATTGATTGATGAGGAAAATAAACTATTTCATCCATTTTGGAATGAGGCTGTAATGTAACAAGATGTGGAAAAAGTCCAGGGGTCTGAATACTTTCCGAGGAGTGATTATATTTGATTATATTTCCCCAGCCCCCATCTCTGACCTTACCAAGGGCAGGGTCAGGCTGTTGAAATTGCAGATTGTGCCATGTGGTTGACTTAACCTGTTTTTTCCTCTTGTTTTAGTAAATTTCCCCGAGCCCAGCGATGTCTGCCCCTGACTCGAACCAGAGAAAAGCATGCTGGGGCACTAGGGACGAGCTGTGGAAGTGCCTTGATTATAACCAGGACAATGCCGCCTCCTGTGAGAAGTTCCAGAAAGAGTTTGAGGCGAGCTGTCCTGCTCAGTGGGTGAGTCTCCCTGTCTGGTGTCGGTCTAGCGATAACCTACCTGTTACTCTGTTGAATATGACAGACTGTCTCAGAGGTAGCCAGAGAGGGAGGGCTAGATCTCGAATGTATGTATATAAAGCCCTGCTTCTATTCATGGTGGTCTAAATTCTGTTATTACTGGCTTTGATGTAGCTACATTAGTAAACTCACTGTGGTCACCAAGCCTGGTCCTGCTCAAATACATCCTGCCTCACATTGATCCCGACAGGTGAAATACTTCACCAAGAGGAGAGACTTCTTGAAGTACAAGGAGAAGATGCAGACGGAGGGCTTTGAGCCTGCTGCCGGGCCTAAAGAGTCACAGTCCTAGCCGGTAGCCACTGGTCAGAAGACTGAGAGGAGGGCTTCCAGGGGCCTCCTGGTTGAGGATGGACAGCAGTGGACTGTCACTGGACACTAAGAGCACAATCCTGCTATGCCTCCCAGCGACGACAGCCGCTGGAGGTCAGTGACCTTACACCTGGACCTGAACACTCCGGTGTTGATGTCACCTACGGGCCTCGATCAGATTCTCAAGCTTCTCCCCGAGTGTGCACTTAACTTGGTCACACCTTGCCTCCGACTAGTGACCATACCGGCGTCACACAGGGACAGGTGTGTGGTGACGTAACCACGGCGAGTGCTGTGGAAAGTGCACCCCTCAAAAGTCACTGACATGGTTCTCCAGGCTTTCTCCGTGTCTCTCTGCTCTCTCAATACAACATCAAGTGGTTGTATGTGGTGTGACAATGCTTTTATTTGACCTAATATCAACTGAACACATCAACAGCTCCGTAACGGATAGTCTTAACCACCGACTCATTTCTTATTCATGCTATTGTCAAAGATGGATGCAGAGATGCTTTATTTATGAATAGACCGTGACTGTGTGTGTGTGTGTGTGTGTGTGATTTGTTGTGTTAAATAAAGATGAGTCAATGGTTCATTATTATTTTATAACATTGGTTTCATTTCCCATGAATCTGGGCCTATTCTGAGTGAGTTGACTACGAGTGGAACCACGACGTTAAATGTTATTCATGAACGTTCCACTTCGTCGGATTGGTTTGACACACGGCACATCTTTTATATCACAAGTTGGCATATGTATTTACAAAGGTTCTAGATCCTTCTTCTAAAACCACAACGTATGAACTTGTGCAACTTTGGATAGGTTCTAGACCGAGATGTGGGATTTAGATTGCTTAACGCGCCTACGTTCTCATGGCGACAGTGAATAAAGTACAAAAAAGGCACACGGTTACATTTCAATTGATTTCAACAACAAAATATAAAGCATTTTATACAAGTCTCTGTGGTCTACAATTATGTACACTTTGCCCTGTCGTCATAGCGACAGACAGCTCATGATTTGGCTATTGATTGGAGAGGCACTTTTACTCTGCAGTTTTCTCTCTGGTTTCTTTTATCTGCCTTGATACCTTATTCTCCATGGCTCTGGTCAATAGTAGTGTACTATATAGGGTGTTTCAGCACACTAACAGTAGGGATCCCAGTATGTAACACCGTGAAGATTGTATACTACTGTAAATATAGAGTACACTCCGAGTTAGCGGTGTAATAGGCATAGAATGCTGTTTTTGTGGTTATTGTGCTAGCGGAACCTATAGGAATATTATGTGACATGCAGTAATGCTGTGTCTCGTCGTCATGTGTGAATCAATGTTTTTTCTTTTGGTGGGCTATGTGTTGGAGAGATTAGAACCGCTATAAAACGTAACATTTACAGCAACATACAGTAATATGGAGTAAAAGGCAATATGATCCATTGACTAGAGTTGGAGTCTATTCCATGCTACTTTTGGCTGTGTTTACACAGGCAACCCAATTGAGATATTTTGTGCAATTATTGGCAAAATATCTGATCTTGATTGGTCAAAATACCAATTAGTGGTAAAAAAAAAAAATCTGAATTGGGCTGCCTATGAAAAGGCAACCCCTGCGACTCCTCCTTTGTGGTGCTTCTTCCACTCAGTCTTCCCCAACCTGCACGATTCTCAGACGTTACCAGCCCGGCTGAAAGTATAAGCCTCAGTCCCTTTCAATTTGGGATTTACAGTAAAAGAGACGGCGAGTGTCTCTGTTTAGAGGGGCGTCTTCTGCATTCTTCCGCTCTCTGCCTCTCTCTCTCTCTCTCTGTGCGACTGTCTGCACCTCCGCGTGGTTATAAGCTGCCAGTGACGTTCCTGTCGATGGCCCAGTCTGGGAACTCAGTCAGGTTGAAGAGGGGCACACCCCAGGTCGTTATGGCCAGCATCACCACTAGAACACCAATCAGATTCACCCCAAAGCCTGCCTTCACCTGAGACAGACAACAACAACACTGGGTAAGACAGATGTACCTGTTCTCTCACTTATTATTGAAGAGCTACAGTATGTGCCTGAGCCTCTGTGTTCTATTTAAGGCCCTGTGTTTTTGTGCAATTATGTGACTTAGCAAGTCCTCTTATTTCTCATGTCTTCTTTACTCTATATATTTTTATCAGGTATACTATTTTGATGTTGATTACGGCACTCTTGGGTGGAGCTTGCAAATTAAGCATTTCAATGTACTTGAGCATGTGACGACAAAACATGCATTTATCCAGATATGAGAATTACACCGAAAATGAAAGAAATTGTCTGAGGATGGTGCTGGACCATCTGATGGAAAAAGGAAAACGCGGACAGTTTGATGAAAAAGCTGTAAATGAAAAGGTTCAGATCCAGGCATGTCACATGATTGCGCAGAACACA
Organism: Oncorhynchus nerka; assembly: GCF_034236695.1. Taxonomy (NCBI): domain Eukaryota; kingdom Metazoa; phylum Chordata; class Actinopteri; order Salmoniformes; family Salmonidae; genus Oncorhynchus; species Oncorhynchus nerka. The sequence goes on along the minus strand of NC_088418.1, from coordinate 47,235,342 downwards.
GGGCTCTAGTTATAGTGACTGATTGCTGGTCATTAAAAGGTATTATGACTATTAAATAAATCTGTTTTATAATCTTGTATAATAGGAGTGTTACATAAAAACGCGCAGAATTGCGTGTTATTGCAACAACGGCCTTTGATTCTGCTTGGCACTGTGCAGTCCCGTCCCAGTGGGGTTGGTGCTTATGTGTTTGTGTCTCACCATGTCGCTGATCTGCACGTGTCCGTAACTGAACACTATGGCGTTGGGGGGGTTCCCGACGGGCAGCATGACCCCAAATGACACACACATGGTGGCGGGGATGAGTGTGTGGAGAGGGTTAATCTTCAGGGTCTCGGACTGAGAGGGAGCGAGAGGAGAGAGGTCACATAACTGAGTGTCAGGCAATGGAACAGGGTGTCTCGGAGTGTTTTCAATAACATTGACAGTGGCACAGAGAGAGGAGGCGAGCAGATGGTTGTGTTGATGTTGAGAGTAGAAGTGTGTAGGCTATTTGAGGACACTCGGAATCGAGCTGAGAAATTGATGGATGGGGTTTAGGTTTTTCTTCACGGGCTCTCAGCGATAGAGGGGATAGTAAGGGAAGAGAGAGTAGACCATGACTGTGGTTCTCTCTAGAGCAGAGTGTGCTTCTTACCAGAGACGATCGAGAGGAAAGGTAGAGAAGACTGACAGAGAATGACTGTTATTCTTACCAGAGCAGAGAGGATAGGTAGGAACACGGTGAGAGTAGCAGGGTTGCTAGCGAACTCTGTAACCGCAGAGACGAGCAGGCAGGCCAGCAGCGTGACCATCCACGGGGGGAGACCACTCATCGGCTCCAGCTGTCTGCCAATCCACACACTCAGCCCTGACACCTGAACACATACACAATGACCAGACACACACACACACCACATGATCAGACACACACCATGCCGAATGTCTGTAATATAGATTGTGACGCAACTTCATAGCTCACACAGTAACGTGTATACAGTATATACTGTAACCCGCAATGGGGCGGCAGGTAGCCTAGTGGTTAGAGCGTTGGGTCAGTAACCGAAAGGTTGCTAGATCAAATCCCCGAGCTGACAAGGTAAAAATTATTCTGCCCCTGAACAAGGCAGTTAACCCACTGTTCCTAGGCCCCACTCACTCTAAATAAGAATTTGTTCTTAACTGACTTGCCTAGTTAAATAAAAAATAAAATAAAACGTTTCTAAAGACCTGCGTCACTATACTGAGAACTTTGTCATTTCTAAAAGGATGTATTTGGGTGTTTTTGGAGCCTTTGTTTATGTTTTCAAGGCCCCCATACTACACAACAATAATTAGGAAGTGATTTGCTGTTTAGGGGAAGTTTCTCAAAAATGTGAAATAACCAAAAAAAGTGTCTGGAACCTTCTATAACATCCCATTTACATAGAGATTTGGTTGTAAAACCTTTTCAAATCGGGACCCAAATGAGACATTGACCGTCCTCCCGTGACCCAAATTGTCATCTATTGACCCAAATTAGGATGAAATAGTGTGTGATTATAGATGTACTCTCATAACTTGCGACCCACCTCTCACATGCCCAGGGCCCACTTTGGGTTCCGAACTCTAGTTGAAGAAGCCCTGGTAGAGTGTATATAGCCTAGTATCCATATTAAAGCTCCTGTATGTTACCTTGCAGCATGAACTAGGCCATTTGAGATGGTTGTCATGCTAAGCTATCCACCCTGTGGTGAGTAGCTACATGTTGTTTGTACAGTATACTGTATAACCTGGTACCTTGCAGCCAGCAGCCAAGGCGTAGCCCCCTCCCACAAGGATGACGATCTCCCAGGGCATGAGATTCTGGAAGTCCTTCCAGGTGATCATGGGGGCCAGGGGGTCTGGGTCTCTTTCTGTGGAGCCGCCTCCTGCTGTGGTTCTGGGGGCCCGAGAGAAGGGCCGGCGGGCCGGGATGAGGAAGAGCAGGAAGCCCAGCAGCACAGAGACAGTGGCGTCGGTCCTGTAGCCTTTCCTGCGGAAACAGAACACTACATTTAACAAGGCTGTTTAAAAAAAAATCTAACCTTCCTTATTCGAGGTTAGTCTCAATGAGAGAGACTGCATTTGGAATGGTACCCTATTCCGTTAATAGTGCGCCATTTTCCCCCCTTTGATAGTACACTACAAAAGGGTGGCTACGCACTTCTCGAACAGCGACGTCCACCCGGGTACGAAGCCTGGTTCTCTGGTGAACCACAGCAGAGTCATCAGGATGAAGAACACTCCTGTCACCACCTCTGGATAGCTACAGCACAGGAGAGGCAACGCACAGGTCAGTGTTATTGTTTTCCTTCAGCTTTTAGTCAATTAGTCCTCAAATATGGCTGTACAGCTAGTCTCTTGTCCCAGCTATAACTGGAAAAAGAGTCTAAAGATCACCTGATGGGCCCGAGCTTTATGTACTCGTCGTGGATCTTCCTCTCTGACAGCATCTCTCTCCTCGTCTTACGCTTTTTACTCAACGAGCATGTCTCCCTGAAACTGGACACACAACAACACGGTAAGGTTAATATCACTGAGATACCTGCACAACGTGTGTGCGCGTGCGTGTTCCTGTGTGCGTGTCTTCCTCCATTTCACATGCATGCGAGGTGCTTACTTGCAGCCGAGGAAGAGGAAGTGCAGCCAGACCCAGGTCAGCAGCAGCATGATGATCGCGATGGGGAAACTGAAGATGAACCAGGTCCCAAAGTTGATCACCTTCGCATCTGGGTAGCGACTGCAAGGGGGGGGGAGAGAGAGAGAATAGTTAGTGATGGGAGGAGATATAGAGAGCACGGTTAACGTTAAACCAAATGCACCTCACAATCGGCAAGGGTATTGTCCTCATAGTATAACACCAGCAATCTAGCCAAGAGGTTCAGAATCGGACCTTTTTGGTGTCATGTCTATGGTGATGGACTGCTAGTTGCAGGGTAATCTCTCATGGACAGACCAAATGGATGCGACAACAAAAGAGAAACAGTTGCTCCGGTGTTTTCTGGCACTGGTTATTTAGATGTTTCAGGGTTGGGTGAAGGTTGTGCTTCAAATGTGGGCTTGGATTTGAAGCACAGATTTGAAGCAGAATATGTTTTTGGAAGTGGAGGGGCTTTGGTTTAGAGTTTCCTTTTAGAGGGGTGGAGACTTCACTAGTCTCGTTAGTATCTTATCTCATTCATCTCCCCCAGAACCCAATGGAGCATCTGATGGAATTACGGGAGATTGTAGTTCTGGGTTTGAAGACCCACTAGGGATACCCTCAGTATCACAAGTCATTACAGACTCAAGGAGGGGCCACTACTACAACCTTTGAACCAGCAGAAACTAACCATCAACCCTTTTCTTTTGATGATCAAAACAGGACATCTGCAGGTCATTGGACGAATTGCAAAAATCGCTGAAGTTGGAGACTTTTATCTCCCTCACCAACTTTAAACATCTGCTATCTGAGCAGCTAACCGATTGCTGCAGCTGTACATAGTCCATCGGTAAATAGCCCACCCAATTTACCTACCTCATCCCCATACTGTTTTTATTTATTTACTTTTCTGCTCTTTTGCACACCAGTACCTCTACCTGCACATGACCATTTGATCATTTATCACTCGTGTTGATCTGCTAAATTGTAATTATTCGCCTACCTCCTCATGCCTTTTGCACACAATGTATATAGACTCTTTTTTTCTTTTTTCTACTGTGTTATTGACTTGTTTATTGTTTACTCCATGTGTAACTTTGTGTTGTTGTCTGTTCACACTGCTATGCTTTATCTTGGCCAGGTCGCAGTTGTAAATGAGAACTTGTTCTCAACTAGCCTACCTGGTTAAATAAAGGTGAAATAAAATAAAACATTAAAAATTGACCACACAATGAATACGTTCAGGTCTATTTTCTGCCTCTGGCCTATGTGGAAGGATATCTAGTAGTTGTCAATACTGGGCAGAGATATGGTAATATCTCTGTTTGCTGAAAGACAAGCTGACTCACTGCTTCTTCTTCGTATACTTGCTCTGCTGTTCGATATCTTGCCCCCCCCCCACACACACACTGTCTGCTGTCAAGGGTTATTGAGGGGTTTCATTCCTTTTTCCATGTGGAAGTACCGGCCAAGGTCCTGTTTACACACACACAGTCAGATGGACTTGTACATATATCAATTTTATGTCTCTGTGTGCAGATATAAAAATGCTATTCATGAGTACATCGGACTCTGGGGAGGTCGATAAAGGGCTTAATTGACAAAATCCTGAAGTATCCCAAAATCCTGAAGTAATGACTATTGATGTTGAGGGAATCTTTTGGAGTCTGGTCTCATTGCATATTAGGTGCAAGGCAGAATATATTGAGTATCATTAGTTATTTGTATTACCACATTTGACTATCAATATAATATAATACTAAATAATTTTGCAGACGATTGACTGCTTTGACAAAATCTGCATACTGGTGTTGAAGAGGATGGTTCTGGTGTTGTTGTGAACATTGCTCTGTTGGAAGTGCCTGTTCCCGCAATAGCAGGATACAAATGCCTACAGGGTTAGGTTTCACCAGTGTGGACCTGTTATAGCTACTCAAGACAATTAATCATCTTTTGGGGGATCACCAGCAAACCCCCTGACTCACAGAGCTGTCCTTTACCAATCTGGGCCCCAGTTTGACTGGGCTAGACGTGAAGGAGTTGCTAAACAGGGTCTCACATATTTTACTCGCACTGGGAAGGGAGGAAAGGAGGGGGATAGACTGGGAGAGAAGAAAGTCTGATATTTACAGTCCGAGTTACTTTTACATGAAAAGAGTCCGTTTTCCCTCGGCTTAGCCTAGCTGGTTTATTAAAGTGCCCAGGAAATCGGCTTTGTTGGATTGTTGAGAGGGTTTACACCAATCTTTCAATCCATCAATCCCAGGGCTCTTTGTCCTTTTGTTTCCTATGGACCCTGACACCCTCTGTCACTGAGTTAAACATGACGAGTATAATTCTATGTTCCCTCTAAACTGCGCTGGTGCCACGCACTTCCTCCAGGCCTGCAGCACAGAAGAAATGCCATGCGGAGTAGGGACACTTGAAATTCGCTGAATTTGCATGATTAGTTTGAGCTATATAGATCAACGTTTTTTTCTATGACCGAATCAACATTATAATTAGGCCCGTTTCAATGCAACAAACCAAAACAAAATCTAACTTTGCAAGATTGAGTGTGTGATCTGGCAGAGCCAGTAGAATTCTATTGGCGGGTGTAGCCCACCAGCGGTCTTCAGATCAGAGCCGGTGGGTGTGCACATTTGTTGATATTCTTTGCTAGTTAGTGAGTTATTATGCCAGTTATAGATAAGTATAGGTCAGCAATGGGGAGTTACTGCTTCCTACAACAGCACAAAACGTGTAAGCTACATCTCAAGCGGTTTTTAAAAAGCCATTGCCGTGAAAAGCTTTTGTCTTAATTAAAGGGGCAGTGTTTCATTTTGAGACAGGCTTGAATATGCAAATAAGCCAATAGGCAGATGGGTAGCCGACATTGTCTAATTATCTGGTAATAATAATACATTTTATTTTGTAAAGTGGTTTCTTGCATCATACCACACAATACAATGCAATTTACAGTCAGCTATTTGGCCCATGGTGTTACAGACCAAGTAAAAAAATCATGAAATAATGTCAAGCCCTTCATAATGTAAAAAGTAAAAGTTACATGCAATGTATGCCAGCATTAAACACCACATATAGGTTACTGTAGGCTATATCATAGAAATCAAAAGTTATTTCCATGTGAAAATGTTATGGGATTTGCTCCATTGGTTTTGTTGGTAAGGCCTACATTATGCAAAAATAGCCACAATAGCCTATTTGCTACTGTCTAAAACGCTAAGGGTACAGCCTCAGTGTTCACTGTAAACGTATGCCGGAAGTTGCACAAAGTTCTCACAATGTTCACGTTTCCACCTACAAGACCTAAAGTTGTGAGTATAATTCATCTATTCAACTATCTTTATATATCCATTTACGTTTCACTGAGACAGAAATAACAGATTGTTATTTGGAAGATATTGACAGTGCATGGGGTATTAGTCAGGTATTGTATCTCGTAGTGAGCAATGTGTGGTACTGCAACATAGCTTCAGCGTGTAAATCAGCTAGAAAGATGTGTCGGCATCAAGTAATTGTCTCTGGCCCCCTCCAAGTTAGGGGGAGTGATGAGCTCTACAGCAGTCTCACAACTCAATCGCTGGTTGTAAACTGTTTTCTGCCCCTCCCATAAGATAGAATTTGTAGATAATTGGCCCTCTTTCTGGGACTCACCCACAAACAGGACCAACCCTGGCCTGTTGAGGAGTGACGGACTCCATTCTAGCTGGAGGGGTGCTCTCATCTTATCTACGAACATAGACAGGGCTCTAACTCCCCTAGCTCCATAATGAAATAGGGTGCAGGCCAGGCAGCAGGCTGTTAGCCAGCCTGCCAGCTTAGTGGAGTCTGCCACTAGCACAGTCAGTATAGTCAGCTCAGCTATCCACATTGAGACCTTGTCTGTGCCTCGACCTAGGTTGGGCAAAACTAAACATGGCAGTGGTCACCTTAGCAGTCTCACTAGAATAAAGACCTCCTCCATTCCTGACATTATTGAAAGAGATCGTGATACCTCACATCTCAAAATATGGCTACTTAATGTTAGATCCCTCACTTCCATGGCAGTTATAGTCAATGAACTAATCACTGATCATAATCTTGATGTGATTGGCCTGACTGAAACATGGCTTAAGCCTGATGAATTTACTGTGTTAAATGAGGCCTCACCTCCTGGTTACACTAGTGACTATATCCCCTGTGCATCCCGCAAAGGCGGAGGCTAACTCAATCACTTTTTATAGCTACTGTTTACAGGCCTCCTGGGCCATATACAGCGTTCCTGACTGAGTTCCCTGAATGCCTATCGGACCTTGTAGTCATAGCAGATAATATTCACATTTTTGGTGATTTTAATATTCACATGGCAAAGTCCACAGACCCACTCCAAAAGGCTTTTGGAGCCATCATCGACTCTGGGTTTTGTCCAACATGTCTCTGGACCTACTCACTGTCACAGTCATACTCTGGACGTAGTTTTGTCCCATGGAATACATGTTGTGGATCTTAATGTTTTTCCTCTAATCCTGGACTATCGGACCACCATTTTATTATGTTTGCAAACACAACAAATAATCTACTCAGACCCCAACCAATGAGCATCAAATGTCATGCTATACATTCTCAGACAACCCAAAGATTCCTTGATGCCCTTCCAGACTCACTCTGCCTACCCAAGGATGTCAGAGGACAAAAGTCAGTTAACCACCTAACTGAGGAACTCAATTTAACCTTACGCAATACCCTAGATGCAGTTGCACCCCTAAAAACTAAAAACATTTGTCATAAGAAAGTAGCTCCCTGGTATACAGAAAATACCAGAGCTCTGAAGCAAGCTTCCAGAAAATTGGAACGGAAATGGCGCCACACCGAACTGGAAGTCTTCCGACTAGCTTGGAAAGACAGTACCGTGCAGTATCGAAGAGCCCTCACTGCTGCTCGATCATCCTATTTTTCCAACTTAATTGAGGAAGATAAGAACAATCCTAAATGTATTTTTGATACTGTCGCAAAGCTAACTAAAAAGCAGCATTCCCCAAAGAGAGGATGGCTTTCACTTCAGCAGTAAAAAATTAATGAACATCTTTGAGAAAGCAAATGACGGACTCCTCTTTAAATCTGCGTATTCCTCCAAAGCTCAATTGTCCTGAGTCTGCACAACTCTGCCAGGACCTAGGATCAAGGGAGACACTCAAGTGTTTTAGTACTATATCTCTTGACACAATAATGAAAATAATCATGGCCTCTAAACCTTCAAGCTGCCTATTCCAACTAAACGACTGAAATAGCTTGGCCCTCCTATGTTGAACATAATAAACGTCTCTTTATCCACTGGATGTGTACCAAACTCACTAAAAGTGGCAGTAATAAAGCCTCTCTTGAAAAAGCCATACCTTGACCCAGAAAATATAAAAAACTATTGGCTTATATCGAATCTTCCATTCCTCTCAAAAATTAAAAAAAAAGCTGTCACTGCCTTCCTGAAGACAAACAATGTATACGAAATGCTTCAGTCTGGGTTTAGACCCCATCATAGCACTGAGACTGCACTTGTGAAGGTGGTAAATGACCTTTTAATGGCGTCAGACCCAGGCTCTCCATCTGTCCTCATGCTCCTAGACCTTAGTGCTGCTTTTGATACCATAGATCACCACATTCTTTTGGAGAGATTGGGAACCCAAATTGGTCTACACGGAGAAGTTCTGGCCTGGTTTAGATCTTATCTGTCGGAAAGATATCAGTGTGTCTCTGTGAATGGTTTGTCCTCTGACAAATCAACAGTAAATCAGTGTTCCTCAAGGTTCTGTTTTAGGACCACTATTGTTTTTGTACAGTCGTCTCAAATAAAACTGTGAAGGACCTCGGCGTTACTCTGGACCCTGGTCTCTCTTTTGACGAACATATCAAGACTGTTTTTTTCCAGGACAGCTTTTTTCCATTTACGTAACATTGCTTTCTTTCTCTCTCTCTCTCTCTCTCTGAGGACCTGAGCCCTAGGACCATGCAACAGGACTGCCTGGCATGATGACTTCTTGGTGTCCCCAGTCCACCTGGCCGTGCTGCTGCTACAGTTTCAACTGTTCTGCCTTCGGCTATGGAACCCTGACCTGTTCACAGTCCTTACTATTATTTGACCATGCTGGTCATTTATGAACATTTGAACATCTTGGCCATGTTCTGTTATTATCTCCACCCGGCACAGCCAGAAGAGGACTGGCCACCCCTCATAGCCTGGTTCTTCTCTAGGTTTCTTCCTAGGTTTTGGACTTTCTAGGGAGTTTTTCCTAGCCACCGTGCTTCAACACCGGCATTGCGTGCTGTTTGGGGTTTTAGGCTGGGTTTCTGTTCAGCACTTTGAGATATCAGCTGATGTAAGAAGGGCAAAATAAATCAATTTTATTTGATATTAATAGACTATGTGTGAGCTAGCTAGCTAGTTAGCGGTGCACACTGGTAGCGTTTCAATTGGTGACGTCATATGCTCGGAGACTTTGAAAGTTTTTTCCCCCTTGCTCTGCAAGGGCCGTGGCTTTTGTGGCGCGAAAGGTGACGATGCTTCGTGGGTGCCTGTTTTCGATATGTTCAGAGGGTCTCTGGTTCGAGCCCAGGTTGGAAATACTGTTACACATGGGATATTTGTCTGCTAGTGTATTGATAGGCCATGGGGTATTTACCAGGTATTGTACCTATTGAACTGCATTCAATGCAGTGTATGGTAATGTAGCTTACTTGTTGAACTGTTCGGCGAAGATAAGGTTGGTGGAGGTGCCAGTGATGGTGATGAGGCCTCCAATGGTGGCTGCGTACGTGATGCTGAGAGAGAGACATTTACAGATCATATGATCTCTCTTGGTGGGATAGCGAGAGTTCTTGCTCTCCTTCTCCTTCTTAGGCTCTGGGATGCTGATCGCTGTCTGGAACGGAGAGAGGAGCAAGTATAGTGAGTCACTGTTTGTGGGGGAGGAAAAAACATGTCCAGTGGAGAGAACAAGTATTTGATACACTGCCGATTTTGCCGGTTTTCCTACTTACAAAGCATGTAGAGGTCTGTAATTTTTTATCATAGGTACACTTCAACTGTGAGATACGGAATCTAAAACAAAAATCCAGAAAATCACATTGTATGATTTTAAGTAATTCATTTGCATTTTATTGCGGATGCTTTAGTCCAGGTCTGGAAGGAGTTCCCTCAGGAGACCATCCGCCACCTCTTCAGGAGCATGCCTGGGCGTTGTAGGGAGGTCATACAGGCACGTGGAGGCCACACACACTACTGAGCCTCATTTTGACTTGTTTTAAGGATATTACATCAAAGTTGGATCAGCCTGTAGTGTGGTTTTACACTTTAATTTTGAGTGTGACTCCAAATCCAGACCTCCATGGGTTGATAAATTTGATTTCCATTGATCATTTTTGTGTGATTTTGTTGTCAGCACATTCAACTATTTAAGAAAAAAGTATTTAATAAGAATATTTCATTCATTCAGATCTAGGATGTGTTATTTTAGTGTTCCCTTAATTTTTTTGAGCAGTGTATGTAGATCAGTGGAGGCTGCTGAGGGGAGGACGGCTCATAATGATGGCTGGAACAGAGCAAATGGAATGGAATCAAACACATGGAAACCATGTGATAGTGGAGTTGTTTTATTTGATAACATTACACTAATTCCGCTCCAGGCATTACCACGAGTCCGTCCTCCCCAATTAAAGTGCCACCAGCCTGTGATGTAGATATGTCAGTCAGGTGGCTAGCTGCCAGCAGAGATTTCTATTGCATTGAAGAGCTTTGGCTAGTATTAATGAACCATTGCTTTTTGGGATCCTTGGTACGTCCATACCCTAAACCTAACCCCCAATCATAACCTTAACCAAAACCCCTACCTCACCTTAACCATTTTAAATGTCAACTCAATGGGGTAGGGACGTCCCAAGGATACTAAGTTCTCATAAAAACGTTGCTTTTACAGAGAGTAGGCTACTAAAACAGCCAGTGATGTGGCTGTTGATAATTTCTTTCCTTTCAGGGGTATAACATTACAGATGTGTTTGTAGATTGATTGAGGTGAATTAACCTACAGCAGCCAAGGTGATAATGTCTGGGGTCATTTTTGCTCGTTTTTGCTGTTTTCCAAATAGCAATAAATTAGTTTCAACTTTTTTTTCTTCATATATTGGGAGGGGGGGTATTGATTTTAATTGATTTTATTTGACCTTTATTTAACTCGGCAAGTCAGTTAAGAACAAATTCTTCTGGCCTAGGAACAGTGGGTTAACTGCCTTGTTCAGGGGCAGAACGACAGATTTTTACCTTGTCAGCTCGGGGGTTCGATCTAGCAACCGTTCAGTTACTGGCCCAACGCTCTAACCACTAAGACCTGCCTTTCCGAGCTTCACCAAAACTCAAACCCTGGTTATGCCTCTGAGTGTAGTGAGTGTGTCTACTGACCGATGGCAGTTGTCCGTTGGTCTGCTTTAGGGACAATTGGCCCAGACTGGTCTTACTGGCCTTCCTACCAGTCCCGTTAGTCTCCACAGTCGGCAACTGAGAGAACAAAACACACAATGGAGAATTAACGTTGAAGTAAGAGAATGGAACAACAGATATTTTTACACTGATTTTTCAAAGGTTTATGTTCTCACCTCAGTCAGAGTGCAGAGCTCCTGCTTCACGCAGCTGTGGATAAAACACAACACGTTCAAACGCACAACACTGGAGTTGTTTTCATGATGTGGACTGCAAGACTGTATTGTATGTGATTCTCCAGTGACTGTCTCAAAAGCTCCCCAGGTCTTACCTGTCTCTGCGATACAGACGCTCTAGTTGGTTCTTTTCTAGATTCTCTTCCTTGTCTGCAAAGGAGCAACATAAAACCGTTTTAACGATTGTAGCGATGTACAATTTATCATGTCACTGAGATGTTTACTGCAGGCAGCGAAAGGGCAGCCATACCGCCGAGGCAGCCGTCCTCGGTGGCCTCGACGGTTTCGGAGTCTTCCTGGGTGTCGGCCACGCCGGTGCTGATGAGCTGCTGCAGGACGGCCTCAGCGATGGGCATCACCATGGCAGTAGTGGAGGTGTTACTGAGCCACATGGACAGGAAGACCGTACAGCACATGAAACCCAGCACCAACCTGAGAATACACACAGGAGAGAGGAGAAGTTGAGGGTGTGTGTGTGTGTAATTGATTTGTATATGCTATCGTGTGTGCACGCACGTGTGTGTCATGGTAGCTGCGTACTTACATGCCAGGCTTGGCTCCGGCAATCATGACCATGCGTAAAGCGATGCGTTTGTGGAGGTTCCATTTCTCTATGGAGGCCGCCAGACAGATCACCCCCATCAGCAGCAGAGTGGTGTCCTTACAGTACTCTGCAGCTACCTGTACCAAAGACAACCACACAATATTTATAGCACTCTATACGTACATATACACTCAACCCTTACATGTGGCTTGCACGAACACACACCTGGATTCATTTTTTTTTTTAATTGTTTTTTACTTTGACCTCTTCTATGTTCATGTTTGTCAAAAAAGATCATGTATTTGCAGTCGTTGTTCAACTGAGCAGTTTATGACATGGTCACTAGTCAGTATATTGTTGTATACCACCACAGGTCATGACCTCTAACTACAGAGAACTGACCTTTTGTGATTATTGGAACTAGACTAGATATTCCTAACCATCATGACTTCTCTCCAGTCTCTGTCTAGTTCTCATTTTTAATCAGAACCGTTTGAGTTCTGGGAAGAACATACTCTACTCCAGGATGGCCTCAGATAGATCAGTTGGATCAACACGTCTGAGCTTTGCTCCTTTCCAAACATTTGCAATTGGAGGCATACGAACCAAAAATGTGACCCAAAAATCATAGCACGGCACGAGAGTGAGCAGGGGGAAGGTTTTCCACGTAACAACTTCTTGTTTGTGCCAGGTTAAAACTGAGGTAAAGCAATCCCATTGGCGAGGCAAGGTGAGGTGTGAGAGAGCTACACTAAGTACAGTACACAAGTCTAGTCATCAGAGCAAAGAGTTGCAGAAAAACGTGGATATTTACCAAACACGATTACAAGAGCTTATAATAACACTAATAGCCTTTCTTTGGCAGGTTTTGTCCATGCGATCAGAGCACATGAGCAACTCAGTGGTTCTTTTTTTTATGTAACACTGACATAGTGAGGAGAGGGAACCATTTTCATTTTTTTTAAATTTTACCTTTATTTAACTAGGCAAGTCAGTTAAGAACAAATTCTTACTTTCAATGACGGCCTAGGAACAGTGGGTTAACTGCCTGTTCAGGGGCAGAACGACAGATTTGAACTTGCAACCTTCCGGTTACGAGTCCAACGCTCTAACCACTAGGCTAGTGGTGGTCATTGGGACCACTTGGGGTTGGTTTAATGACAGACCATTTCCTGTCCAGCAGGGGTTAATGGGTTACTCTAATCAGTACATGAGGCCATCATCTCAGTGATAAGTGTTTCACTGGAGACGAACAGAGAGGTTCTGATGACCATGCTTCCTGTATTATATTAGACGTTAGCATACAGACACCTCGTGATAACTGATGATCTGATGATGTCAGGTTATCAGAACGAGTGAGTCACTCACATGTTTACATGGGTCTGTGACATCATGACCGTCTCTTCACATAACAAGAGAGGAGGATGGTGAATTAAGAGTATAGGTGAATGGTCAGACTAAGGATAATGAAGGATAATGAATGAAGGATAACTTTTAAGACTTCATGAAGCCTTTAGAAACACCTTAGAAGGTGGTGTACAAGTACATCGTCTGTGGTTGTTAGTTCACACGTGAGGCTACATTTAGCGAGTGTAAACCAGGTGTCAACAACAATGCTGAGTTTTTTGTTTGTTTCCTCAGAGTGGGATTGGGTCAACCTACTTCCCTTTCAGTCATCACAGAGGCATTACAAAGCAATGGGACGGGACTTCTCAGGTTATTCCTAGAAAGCATCCATCCATACGCTTCACATCCATCTGGTCCACACATGTAGCTGTGTGTGTTTGTCCTAGATTTTCATTTAATTCATTTTAATTTCTAATCCCATCCCTGTAGGAGGCCTTTTACCTTTGGTAGGCCGTCATTGTAAATAAGAATTTGTTCTTAACTGAATTGCCTAGTTAAATACATACAAGTTCATTCGGCCTTGGTGGGAGTCAGGTGCTCAGATTACCGTATTTACAGTTGAACAAGAATTATTAGAAAATAAATATTTTGGGTTTGAATGTACATTTGTGTGTTTGTACACAAAAATAAAACAAATGCTAGATGTAAAGTATTGGTCCCATGTTTCATGAGCTGAAATAAAAGATGCCAGAAATGTTCCATATGCACAAAATGCTTATTTCTCTAAAATGTTGTGCACAAATTTGTTTACATCCCTGTTAGTGAACATTTCTCCTTTGCCAAGATAATCAATCTACCTGACAGGTGTTGCATATTAAGAAGCTGATTAAACAGCATGATCATTACACAGGTGCACTTTGTGCTGGGGACAATAAAAGGCCACTATAAACTGGATCTGTGCATAATTCCTGGAAGCTGAACATGTCCCAGTTCTTCCATGGCCTGCAAACTCACCAGACATGTCACCTATTGAGCATGTTTGGGATGCTCTGGATCGACGTGTATCACAGGGATCTAGTTCCCGCCAATATCCAGCAACTTCACACAGCCATTGAAGAGGAGTGGGACAACATTCCACAGGCCACAATCAACAGCCTGATCAACTATGCAAAGGAGATGTGTCGCGCTGTGTGAGGCAAATGGTGGACACCAGATACTGACTGGTTTTCTGATCCACGCCCCTACTTTTTTTTTTACGGTATCTGTGACCAAGTCATGTGAAATCCATCGATTAGGGCCTAATGAATATATTTCGAATGACTGACTTCTTTATATGAACTCTAACTCAGTAAAATATTTTAAATGGTTGCATGTTCTGTTTATGTTTTTTTTCAGTGTATGTGTGTGTGCACGCTCCTGGTCCTCAGTGCCCTTAGCAGAGAGCGAGAAAAAGAGAGATTAGAGTGAGTGATAGTTTACTGACCTCGCTGGACTTGAGCACTCCGAACAGCGGGTATAGGAAGGCTGGTACGAGGGCAGCAGCTCCCAGGGGTACAGCCTCTGACACCCAGTACACCGCTGTCACTATCAACACGTACGCACAGCAGGCCTCCTACATGGGACAGAGACACAGGGGGTGAGACACAGGGAAGAGACAAGGGATTGGGCTTTTATGCAACAATGCAGTTTGCCAAGGGCCATACCTCATACATTTATGCCTGTATTGTATCCTAACGTTTCTTATCATAAAAGCACAGTCAATTATTTAATATACGTCAATGTTAAACTTGATGTGAAATGCTGGTCAAACAAAATCATTGCTAGGTCCCACATATTGTCAGGGTCCATTTGTCTGAGTTTATCGGAGTGCAATAATACTGTTGCCTGAAAGAAAGTGATTTTGATTTGATTGGATTGATTAGGATCCCCATGACCCGACACCAATGGAGACAGCTAGTCCTACTGGGGTCCGACACATAACGCAAAATACATCACAGACAAAAGACTTTACAATTTACACACATTTAAAAACATTCAAATAGTAGCGTGTGTGTGTGTGTGCATCTATCAGTTCCTAAGTTACCGTGAGACCGAACCTCCGTGTTCCTTATTCACCTTTCAGCACCATTTATTTGCCATGGAAACAATGGAGAATGTGCTCAGTTTGTGAAAGAGCCCATCCAAATTCCAATCTAACAGTCTAATCAAAATGCGATTTGTTATGTCCTTCATTCAAACGTACCTGTTTAACATTTTTTGCTTTCTGGAAACTTGAGGCGGCTTTTCATCAAAAAGAGATGAATATCTTTGACCACATTGAATGATCCTCACACTGAATGATCCTTGGTTACCATAGACGGGGTAGCGTACAGTAGTCCTACGGGACCACCAGCGGTAACTTATCATGCGTAAGTGAGGAAGCCTTAGAAATCTCCCCTTTCCATAATATGTGGCATACAGGTGATGTGTCAGGCAGTTGTCTGACTAGCGTAACCGTGTCACTCCCGGTCGAGTAGAGGATGTCTAGCCAGCGAGGTGAAGGGGTCTAGCAATATATCAGCTATACATACACACACGCCATCGGATTGTCCAGCAATGCACACACACACACACACATACACACACTGGTAGTGTAACCGCTCATTGAAAACAATGTTGGATATTGCTGTGTATCACACAGAGTCTATTTGGTCCCTCTATGTTGCCTTTGAGTTAGCAGCCACCAACCCTGGTGACTAGCACCTGCCTGGGCATGTTCTCCACATGTGCCCTACTAGACATGCCCAGTCCTGACCACACCGCCCCAGGTGGGAACACAACACCCCCTTTCTGTGATCTACTGGGCATGTCCAGTAATAATGGACTTTGGCCACAGGGAAAGCGTCCCCAGGTTTTGCCCCAGGAAACTGAGGTGATCCCGACTATCTCCCAGTAGTTAGTGTTTGTCAGATACGGGATGTGAAGTCTGATCTCGGTCATTCAGGAGACTGGGGACAGAGACAATCAGTGATCCCAAGAGATCATTGATCAGAGGTTGTCACACAATAGAGAACTGCCATGCAATGAATGGACTTTCAATTAATCAATAAACTCACTCAAAATCTCATCCTTTTTCCAGTTTCATCAGAGAACTGGGTTATTGAGGCGATCATGGGGTATCTCGTATATACCGACAGGTTTCGTTTGGTTAGATAGTAGGGAAATATGTTTCTAAATGGTCAATTGCTCAATTTGTTTCTCCAATCTGGCATGTGTATGGATGGACTGTGTGATATTTCACTGCAATGAGCAAGCACTTCTCAAGAGGTCAAAGGTGACTCAGCAGACAGTTTCTGTCCACATCTGTAGGTTGCATTGTCACTTCACCTTTCAGACCATGACTCAACATGACCCTTAAGTGAGTGATGAGATCAACGAAAGGAGATGGCTTTTCAGGTATTCATGTTATCTCTTCATCAAGGCCAAATTCTTTTATAAAGATGATTAATCTGGATAACCGTTCATCAGTGTTGACGGCGAGATTTTTTTCCAGATGACTACAGAAAGAATGGATTCACTCATTAGTTAAAATCAACTCTTATCTCTGGAGAAACAACGATGATTAAAAAGAAACACTGTTTTGCATTCCTTCATATGATGATCTCTACTGATAATCTCTGAACACAGTTCGGTCAGTTAATCTGCTCATTAGACAGACATTATTTTCTCCTGACTCAAACCCCAAGGAGCTGAGTTCATCCTGCTGTCAGAGATAAGGAGGATCCCTAACCTTGCCTGAGACCAGGGGCCAGTACTCATAAAGCGTCTCAGACTAGGAGTGCTGATCCAGGATCAGTTTAGCGATTCAGATCATAATGAATAAGGACCCTGAAGACTAGGCTTTAGTTCAGTGGGCTAACACAGTCCCAGTGTAAAAAACCTGGGTTTGAACCCAGAGAGGCACATTAGTACAATTCTCTCAGACTGACACAGGAAACAGAGCATGAGGGGTTCTGTAGCTGCAGCTGGCCACATGCTCCATTGTTCTGTCCCTCTCTGAACTTGACAAATTCTGTAATTGGTGAGAGGGCATTCTGGAACCGCAGGTGGTTCTAGGCAAACAGAACGACCAGACCCGTCCCCACATAGCTGAGCTGAGTTATATAACCTAATAGCTTGGCACAGATTCCCCTTCTCCCTGCCGCCTGTGGTGCCAACCGCTGTACAACAATGCACCCTACTGTGAAGTGTAAACACGCGGAATGGTGCACTTTACGCACATACGCCGATTGCATAAATAATGCGTAAAACAAGTCTCCATCAGCAAAGCATTAATAGAATATGAGGTAAATCGAAATATTTGCACTGTGGGTATGTATTATGGCTAATTATAATCATAAAGACACTTACAGCTGTTCTCACCCCCAATTGTATTCTGCTTCATGTACTGTACGCTAACTCGGAAGAACAATGCCGATAGCCTACCCATGCGCAATATTAGTCATGCTATGATATGATGAAGTCGGGTACTCACGCTGGTGGGGTGGATGAGGGGCAACGGCAGCAGCGACAGCGGGATCAGCACCACCAGGATCAGCTTGCGTGCTCTCCATAGCTTCTTGATAAGGTCCATCCTTGCCGCGGCCTCCAGCCTCATCGGGGACTGCTCGCCTGAGTTCGGTCTCAGCGCAGAGAAGCTGGCTTGTTTGTCCCTTTTAACGTTTTTTTTGGCGTGACATGAAGTCTTAATGAAAGTTAAAGAAAAATCCCTTTAAATGTCTCCTTCTGGAGTGAAAACTGGAGTCTCTATTTGCAGTTGGTTGGTCCTCGCAGGTTCTGCTTGTTTGGATCTGGTGGCGATGTACTGCAGTCTGCAGGGCACAGTCCTCCGTCTGAAATAACTGCTCTTTGTACAACCTCACCGCAGTACTTGACCTGCAGGCAACCCCCACCTCTGAGTTCAGCTAGGAGATCCAAAAGTGCAATAAATAGGTCCCTGACTTCTTTTTCAATACTGTCCACCTATTCTTATCTGAATACCAGATAAGGTATCTTATGCAGAGCCCCCTTGCAAAAGAGACCTTGATCTCAGTGGGACTCCCTGCTCAAATAAAGGCTAAATAAAATGTTGTAAAATGCTGATGTTTGAGATAGACCAGGCGGCTACCATGAGTGCAAAACAAATGTCTATATAAAGAGGTTCTCAGCACCAAGACATTTTATAACTTGTCACATTTATGACCCTCCAGTATGCTAATTTCATCAACCTCATCCTTCACCCCGCCTCACTGGTCTCTAAGCCAATCAGCTTTTAGTAATGACTTGTCATGAGTTTGCAGCATGGTGTGCAGAAGAGAGGTAGGTCTGATGATGTTTTAGTGCGTCCAATGTGTAATAATATTACAGTCATGTACCATTGGTAACCCTAACATTTGCTACACGGACTATTTACACTGACGCCCTTTATTACTCATGTAGCTTGGTTGTTTTGCACGGACTCTCTTGCCCTGGCTCTATGCACACTCACTAGACTCTACCCACACACTCACACATACTACACTGACACTCCAACTCACGCACACGCACGCACACACACTACACACGCTCATACACACAAAACACACACACACACACATGCATATTGACGCCACCAACGCTAACACATAAACACACGTTCCCATACACTGCTGATACTCTGTTTATTATATGTCCTGATTGCCGAGTCACTTTTACCCCTACTCCCATGTACAGTCTGTATTCAATTCGATTCGATTTGATTTGTAAAGAAAAAATCATCGTTTTGAGTGCTTTATAAATGAAAGTGCTGGTATTAACAGATTATTTAATGTAATAGCTCGTTGTTCCATGTGCACCAGTTTTGGTCCATGCCAGTTTTGATCCATACACAGCGCGTCCTTGGTGCCAAGGACTGATACCTCACCAGTCAGAGTGAAGTGCAGCCCGAGCCTGCCCTCAGGTGGTATTTGTCTGTACAGTAAGTGCTAAATCCCCTATTTGAGTGGAGGGCTGTGGAATTGAAGAGATCCACGATCTTTACACATCTATCTTGCCTTATTTATTCAGACAAAGCTTTCCTCGGTTCTGTGAATGTGTGAATATGTCAATGTTAGTTGTCACATGTCTCGTCATTATACAACTGAATAGCCTGTGTCACGATCTTCTTCATCTGATGAACAGGAAAGATCGGACCAAAACGCAGCGTGGTAAGTGTCCGTGTTCATTTAATATAACTGAACACGAAATACAAATAAACAAAGTGAAACAACGAAAATGGAAACAGTCCTGAAAGGTGACACAACACAAAACAGGAAACAACCAACCACAAACACCAGGTGGGAACAGGCTACCTAAGTATGGTTCTCAATCAGAGACAATGAAAGACAGCTGCCTCTGAATGGGAACCATACCAGGCCAAACACAAAGAAAACATAGAAAAACAACATAGAATGCCCACCCAAGCTCACGCCCCGACCAAACCAAAATAGAGGCATAAAAAGGAACCAAGGTCAGGGCGTGACAGCCTGGCTGTTTAAAAAGCTATAAAATAGCTAAATATAGGCTATGTCATGGTCATTTAAGGGTTTAACATGAAAGCTACATAAATAAGTATATTTTAAACTTGCTGACCGGCTAACTAATGTCACATGACACACTTCTAACTCATAATCAGCATAATCCGACCAAACAACAAACAGAAACACCTTTGTGTGAAGTCTTTTGCCTTGGCTGTATATACCTGTACATTGCATGTCGAGAGTGGGAGATTGAAAGAGAGAGATTGAAGGAGTGAGAGAGAGAGAGAGAGATTATAAAATCCATGTACACAAACAAAGTGTGTGGTTAAAATTGGCAAAAAACACACACATTTCTTCACACAGGGTCGTGGGGTGAGACAGGGATGCAGCTTAAGCCCCACCCTCTTCAACATATATATCAACGAATTGGCGCGGGCACTAGAAAAGTCTGCAGCACCCGGCCTCACCCTACTAGAATCCGAAGTCAAATGTCTACTGTTTGCTGATGATCTGGTGCTTCTGTTACCAACCAAGGAGGGCCTACAGCAGCACCTAGATCTTCTGCACAGATTCTGTCAGACCTGGGCCCTGACAGTAAATCTCAGTAAGACCAAAATAATGGTGTTCCAAAAAAGGTCCAGTCACCAGGACCACAAATACAAATTCCATCTAGACACCGTTGCCCTAGAATACACAAAAAACTATACATACCTTGGCCTAAACATCAGCGCCACAGGTAACTTCCACAAAGCTGTGAAAAATCTGAGAGACAAGGCAAGAAAGGCTTTCTATGCCATCAAAAGGAACATCAATTTCAACATGCCAATTAGGATCTGGCAAAAAATACTTGAATCAGTCATAGAGCCCGTTGCCCTTTACGGTTGTGAGATCTGGGGTCCGCTCACTAACCAAGACTTCACAAAATGGGACAAACACCAAATTGAGACTCTGCATGCAGAATTCTGCAAAAATATCCTCCGTGTACAACGTAGAACGCCAAATAATGCATGCAGAGCAGAATTAGGCCGATACCCACTTATGATCAAAATCCAGAAAAGAGCTGTTAAATTCTATCACCACCTAAAAGGAAGCGATTCCCAAACCTTCCATAACAAAGCCATCACCTACAGAGGGATGAACCTGGAGAAGAGTCCTCTAAGCAAGCTGGTCCTGGGGCTCTGTTCACAAACACAAACACACCCCACAGAGCCAAAGGACAGCAGCACAATTAGACCCAACCAAATCATGAGAAAACAAAAAGATAATTACTTGACACATTGGAAAGAATTAACAAAAAAACAGAGCAAACTAGAATGCTATTTGGCCCTAAACAGAGAGTCCACAATGGCAGAATACCTGACCACTGTGACTGACCCAAACTTAAGGAAAGCTTTGACTATGTACAGACTTAGTGAGCATAGCCTTGCTATTGAGAAAGGCCGCAGTAGGCAGACATGGCTCTCAAGAGAAGACAGGCTATGTTCTCACTGCCCACAAAATGAGGTGGAAACTGAGCTGCACTTCCTAACCTCCTGCCCAATGTATGACCATTCGCTCAGATTACACAGATCCACAAAGAATTCCACAAAGAATTCGAAAACATATCCAATTTTGATAAACTCCCATATCTATTGGGTGAAATTCCACAGTGTGCCATCACAGCAGCAAGATTTGTGACCTGTTGCCACAAGAAAAGGGCAACCAGTGAAGAACAAACACCATTGTAAATACAACCCATATTTATGCTTATTTATTTTCCCCTGTGTACTTTAACCATTTGTACATTGTTACAACACTGTATATTTGAAACTTCTGTATGTGTAATGTTTACTGTTACTTTTTATTGTTTATTTCACTTTTGTATATTATCTACCTCACTTGCTTTGGCAATGTTAACACATGTTTCCCATGCCAATAAAGCCCCTTGAATTGAAATTAATTGAATTGAGAGAGAGAGAGAGAGAGAGAGAGAGAGAGAGAGTGAGAGAGAGAGAGAGAGTGAGAGAGAGAGAGAGAGAGATGCAAACATAGACTGTTCATAGACTACCACAACATTACATGGTTACTGGAAGTGATACTACAGCTGTCTACATTGATATATATGAGTTAGGCCAAATGGACGTTAGCCTGTATAGATCCACTGGCCCTTGATCTGTCTTGACTGATATAATGTGTGTGTGTGTGTGTCAATGTGTGTTCCTTCATGCATGTGTGTGTATGTACATGTGCTTGTGTGTGTGTCTGCAGAGAGGATACTAGGCCAGGTGTTGTATAACTCAATCAATGTTGCCTAATTCCTCCTAACCCTCTTTACATCGTAACAGGGATCAACTTAGTCAATGTTGCTGAACAATGTGTGTGTGTTTGCATGCGTGTGTCTTCTTTTCTTGTTGTTGTGGTGCGGATCAGGAGATCAATGCCTTCTAGTATGGACAAGTAACACTAAAAACAGGTGGGTTGGATTGACTGGCTTGGGGCCGATCATCACATTAGGTCTGGGACTGGTTGGTTCTGTGTCAGGGTAAAACCCAGGGGTAAGAGTCAGGTTAACAGACTCATTATTACCATAGAGCTCCCAGCTCACTGAGACTGTGTCAAAGGTGGGTGTGTGGTTAGTCTGGTAGAGAGCCATACATATGCTCCTGTAGTGAGGTACAGATGTAGGATCTTAATTTGACCTATATTGTCTCAACAAAATAATCCTGCAGAAACAGGATTTTTACGTTTAGCTCACATTTTTGCTTGATCGGTGGTTGGGCTATTAGCTGGCCAAAAGTAGGCTTCATGAAAAGTGCAATACTGTTAAAATAACCGTGTGTTAGTTTTGGTTTTCAGCCAATTTATGTAAAACACAAAGCTCCTCTGCATTTCTGCATTTACAATGGTGTTTGTTCTTCACTGGTTGCCCTTTTCTTGTGGCAACAGGTCACAAATCTTGCTGCTGTGATGGCACACTGTGGAATTTCACCCAATAGATATGGGAGTTTATCAAAATTGGATATGTTTTCGAATTCTTTGTGGAATTCTTTGTGGATCTGTGTAATCTGAGCGAATGGTCATACATTGAAATTCTCATCAACGAAAGAGTGATCCATTTAAGATCCGACATCTGTAAATTGCACTGTGTCTGGTATTCTGGTTCATTAGCTATGTGCGTGAGAGGCTAAAGTCGCCTAGCACACATGAAGACTCAGTGACTGAAGACTGTAGAATTAGTAACCAGATAGAATTAATTCTAATTCTATAGTTGGTGCACCCAATTCATCAAAATACTCTCTAGTGCTACACTGCCCAGTAGGCCTATATCACAGTATTCTCCAGTATCCAGTCAAGCAGAGTACTCTGGAGTACATTGTTCCATATAGCCTCTCAGTGCAAAGACACCATAAGCTAGTACTATAGAGGGAGTATCCCATCATGGTAAAGCATTTTTTATTTGGTTTTTATTTCACCTTTATTTAACCAGGTAGGCCAGTAGAGAACAAGTTCTCTTTTACAACTGCGACCTGACCAAGATAAAGCAAAGCAGTGCGACACAAACAACACAGAGTTACACATGGAATAAACAAACATACAGTCAATAACACAATAGAAAAATCTATATACAGTGTGTGCAAATGTAGTATGATTAGGGAGGTACGGCAATAAATAGGCCATAGTGGCAAAATAATTACAATTTAGCAATTCAACACTGGAGTGATAGATGTGCAGAAGAGGAATGTATTTGTAGAGATACTGGGGTGCAAAGGAGCAAAAAAAGAAATAACAATATGGGGATGAGGTAGTTGGGTGGGCTATTTACAGATGGGCAGGTGCGATGATCGGTAAACTGCTCTGACAGCTGATGCTTAAGTGAGGGAGATATAAGACTCCAGCGTCAGGGATTTTTGTAATTCATTCCAGTCATTGGCATCAGAGAACTGGAAGGAACGGTGGCCAAAGAGGAGTAGGCTTTGGGGGTGACCAGTGAAATATACCTGCTGGAGCGCTTGCTACAACCACAAGTTCACATGAGGGGATGGGACAGGGCCAAGGTTGGCAGAACCACAGCACAGCAGGCATGAGCCTGAGAATCAGATCCACTGTTGTATCTACTGTAGCCTTTCAGCCCCAGGAGGCCTTAAATCCCCCTCTCTAAAGCTGCTGCCTGCTGCCTCCCTGTTACAGCCCTTTACAGCCTTTCACATGGCCCTGCTAGCTTAGTTAGGTTACTGTAACTGTACAGCAGTAAAACATCTCTACGGTTATTATCGCTCTCAGAGAAACGACTGTAACAGCCGACCATGTTGATAAGATCTCGTCAAATGTGATGTGGTGGTAGTCTATGAACAGTCTACGTGTGCATCACTCTCTCTCTATCTCTCTCTGTGTATCTCTCTCCCGCCGTTCACAATGCATTTACGGTGTGGCTGTGATTGCCCCTTGACCTGTAGGTGCAAAGCTCATCTGCCCTGAGTGACCTGCTCCTCCTCAGTTATCTCCTGCAGAGCACATCCTGTTAGTGGCTTTAGCTGCGTGCTGCTGTGCTCCTCCGTTCTGTACTCATCTGTGCTCTTATGCACTCTGTACCCTTGCACTGAAGTGTGAAGCAAATCCACCAGAGACACAGAGGGGCTGTGAAGGACGATGCGTTGCCTCTGTGTTGTTGTGTTACTGAACCGTGTATCTTATCATCTCTGTTTCCATGAAGACGCTTCATCTGGGGATTGTGACGAAGACGCTGCTTCGTGTTTGTTGTTGTTGTTTTTGTTGTTGTGTTATGTTGTCAACTTCATTTGAATCCTAGGTGAAGCAGAACGTTATGATTCGAGCTAGGAGTTTGTCGGCCGTTTCAGATGGCTTCAGTCTATGTTTATCTAGTCATGATAGGTTCAGTGACCCCAACAAGACCCCTGCACATTTATTTAATGTCATGATCAGTGACCCCAACAAGACCCCTGCACATTTATTTAAAGTCACGATCAGTGACCCCAACAAGACCCCTGCACCTTTATTTAATGTCATGATCAGTGACCCCAACAAGACCCCTGCACCTTTATTTAATGTCATGATCAGTGACCCCAACAAGACCCCTGCACCTTTATTTAAAGTCATGATCAGTGACCCCAACAAGACCCCTGCACCTTTATTTAAAGTCATGATCAGTGACCCCGACAAGACCCCTGCACCTTTATTTAAAGTCACGATCAGTGACCCCGACAAGACCCCTGCACCTTTATTTAAAGTCACGATCAGTCACCCCGACAAGACCCCTGCACCTTTATTTAAAGTCACGATCAGTGACCCCAACAAGACCCCGGCACCTTTATTTAAAGTCACGATCAGTGACCCCAACAAGACCCCTGCACGTTTATCTAAAGACATGATCGTTTCACTGAGCCCAACAACACCATTGAATTTAACATACACACTTGACCGGTGATATTTGTGAATGTTTTTCACCGTGGTTGTTAAAGTGCCAGGTGAATCAGGTCAGAGATTGCAGTCTGGACAAGACAGGAAGCCATGCTGATGAAGTTGAATAATAGAGGCTGTGATCTAAAATATACTTTTTGTGCCAGTCTAGCCCGTTAGTGACCAGAGAGTACTGCAGGAGAAACGAGCCATTCACAGCTTCTAGTTTCCTCCATCCTAACCCATCTCCCTGGGATCCGTTAGAGATTTTTATTGAACATTTATTTAACTAGGCAAGTCAGTTAAGAACAAATTCTTATTTTTAATTACGGCCTAGGAACAGTGGTTAACTGCCTGTTCAGGGGCAGAACGACAGATTTGTACCTTGTCAGGGGATTTTAACTTGCAACCTTTCGGTTGCTAGTCCAACACTCTAGCCACTAGGCTACCTGCCTCCAAACACCCTGCCGTCCCGAGATGGGAATTGTGGCTCTGCATCTTTCAGTGTGTTCTTACTTCAAACAACGCAGTATAATTGTTATGTCATTATCAATGTACTGAGCATACTGCTGCACTCCTGTTCTATGCTTTGTCCCAGAGGTGATGCTGGCCGATGCTGTTGGCTGCTTATGCAGTTTTCTCAATACTGCAAACTGTTATTTTTTCCCGCACGGATCCACTTACCTGTGAAACATGATCTCTCTCTCTCTCTCTCTCTCTCTCTCTCTCTCTCTCTCTCTCTCTCACACTCACTCTCACACACTCAGCCCTGGGATGAAGAGAGGGAGGGTGGGAGGATAGGGGGGAAGAGGGAGGGTGGGAGGATAGGGGGGAAGAGAGAGAGAGGGAGGGGGAGCAGCGACCAGGAATATCAGGATTTAAGAGTGCATGAATTACCGCTCTACAGCGGGTTACGTAAGAGCTGCCGTCAGAACAGGGGATCACAGGGAGCAGAGAGAGAGGGAAAGCAGAGAGGAAGGCAGAGAGAGAGAGAGAGAAGGGACAGAGGCAGGGAGTAAAGAGAGAGAGAGTAGAGAGAAAAAGGCATTGTGCAGAGATTGCAGGGACAGGCAGGTTACAGAGCGGCTACGATCCACAGCGCACCAGCGACATGGGCCACACACAGACCTCTTTGTCTCCACTCAGGGAGTGAAGAGACGAGACTAGGACTGGGAAGAGGACAGGACACTGCGAGAGGAAGTGATTTGAAGAACAACTGTGTTTCCGCAGCTTTTGCTGGGGCACCTTGAGTGGCGGGACGGTAAGGGACCAGCTGTGAGTGTCATCTGGCCATGAGAGAGTGACGGAGAAAGGACATCTACTGCTACTGAGGACGTCTTGGTATCTTCCTCTCCTGCCTGTCCCCATGTCTAGAGGAGGGAGGCCCCCGGGTGGGTGGGCCCCGATGTGGCCCCTGGCGTGTGCACTGACCCTGGCTGCATGCTCGTCGGTCAGCCCCCTCCTCCAAGAGACCACCTCTGATCCTCCCATTGCTACAGAGACACAGACTGGAGTACGGACACAGCCAGAGCTTCAGACAGAGGCACAGACTGTGGCACAGACACAGACAGAACCACAGACACAGCCTAAGCTACAGACTGAGTCACCAACAGAATTAGAGTCACAGGCAGCTACCATCAACCACACAGGTGAGTCCGTGTTCTCCTGGACTGATGTCTAATACTGCTACAAACTAATACAAACTTGTGTTGTGTTTGTGGTGTGTACTACTTTATGCTTGCAGGTGCAAGTGGGCCTATGTTGTTGCTTGTTTGTCCGCATGTGCATGTCTCACGGTTTCCCCATCTGTACACAGAATGGCAGTATCAGCCGTCATATGAGAGCTTGAGTAGTGTGCAGGTGTTATGGACTTGTCTAAACGTTATTAGAATCCAAAGTGAAGCAGTTCCGACTCAGAACTTCCTAATCAGAGCCTGGGGGGGGGTTGTGGCTTCAGGTGCTGTGGTTGCGATGTCTCATTATGTCCACTGTTCAGCTGCACTGCCTAAATAGAAATCAGAAAGATGCCACTATGGTGCTGCTGTGTGCATGAGTTAGCAGTTAGTGGGGCATCCCATGCCCTCTCTCTCTCTCTCTCTCTCTCTCTCTCTCTCTCTCTCTCTCTCTCTCTCTCTCTCTCTCTCTCTATATCTCTCTGCCTTTCTCTCTCTCTTGCTCTCTTTCTCTCTCTCTCTGTCTCTCTATCTCTATGTCTCTCTCTGTCTCTCCCTCTCTCCCCTCTCTTTCTCTCTCTCTCTCCCTCTCACACACACACACACTAGTGCTCACACACTAATACACAGTCCCACCCCCACCCACACGTGCATGGCATAAACACGTGCATACACACAGACAGAAATGGACACACACTAACCACAACGATGTAAATCTCCTTAAAGGTTTAAAAAACACACAGTTGGTTTCATAACAGCAGCTTTCTCTCTCGCTCTCTCTCTTTCACTCTCCCCGTGGGAATACATATTTAATATTAGATCCCGCTGGTCAACAGCACACTTCCCCTCAGCCCTCTCTTCTCTATGCCTCAGAATTATTTTTCTGGGCAGAATTGTGAGCAGCTCCCCTGTGACTAGACTGCCCTGGTCCCTACCAGTACACTCTGTAAATAGCATATTTGTATTGCCATTAGGGGGTCAATGGTAGTGATAGATTTGTAGTTTTATCTCCCTACTTTATCTCCCTTTTCCATTCAATTAGTTGTTTTGCTAGCAGGGGAGAGTGTGTATAGTGCAGTTGTGGCACAGGAATTGGCAAAAATGACAAAATACAATTGCGAAATACCATAAAGATCAATGTATCAAAATAAACTACAAAATACTTGTATTTTATAAAGTATTTTATTTTAAAATACAAAAATGCCAGGCCGAACAGCAGGAACATTTTCAGTAATAGTTACAGAAACGTTTGACTTGCTATGACTGTGATATGTTCTTGTTTATCTTCCTTAGTTGAATACACTGACTGTAAGTCAGATCTGCTAAATGACCAAAATGTAAATGTACAGTATATGAACATACCAAGATGAACTGCAAAGCAGTATTGGCCTTGTTTTGGGACGGAGCTCATTAGAATAATACTCAGAATGCTGTGCAATTATTCATTTTTTACATGACATTTATATTTAGTTTATTTTGCAGACACTCTTATCACACCATAGTGCCATCAGACTTCTTCTTAAGTACAAATACTTTAAAGTACTACTTAAGTAGTTTTTGGGGTATCTGTACTTTTATATATTTATATTTTTGACTACTTTTACTTTTACTTCACGACATTCCTAAAGAAAATACTGTACTTTTTACTCCATACATTTTCCCTGACCCCCAAAAGTACTTGTAACATTTTTGAACGCTTAGCAGGACAGGAAAATGGTCACTCACTTATCAAGAGAACACTTTCACGTTTCACTTTTACCTGAGTCAATTTCTATGAAGGTATCTATACTTTTACTCACGTATGACAATTATGTACTTTCCCCACCACTGACAGGGTGAAAAGGGGCTACAAAATTGTAAACCACTTAAATGTTTCTTATAGAAAAGTATTTAGAAAATTCAAATTACAGCTCTCGAAACGATCTTGTTTCAAAATACTGTACATTAGAGTGTAATTCAGCTCAGAGGGTTAATGGACCGAGAGTTAATGGAACTGACTCTCAGATCCATGTTCCACAGCTGAAACAATGCAGACATTCTAACTGGGGAGGTCTAGCTGCTGTCAGTCAGTCTGGCAGCCTCTGCTGGCACACAACCAGTCCTCTTATTACCAGTCACCGCATGGTCAGAATACCCGAGCTA